>NC_051158.1:189299314-189364132 GCF_013339745.2 Dermacentor silvarum
AGGAATGTGAGCTGGTATCCAAAGCCAAACAAGCGAACCGGGAGCAAAGCTGGGTGGTGGTTGATGAGTATGGTCATGTCGTGTCTTTTGACGTTCTTGAGTCTCGCTAGTGAGGGAACGTGCCAGCTGACGGCAATCTTCAGCATACTTGGCGACTTCGGAAAGTGGAGTGTACTCTGCGGCATCAGGTTGGTACGGCAGTATGGTGTCCAAAGGGCAGGAAGGTTCTCGGAAAAAGGAAAAATGGGGAAAAGCCGGTAGTCGCTTGCGTCGCGGTGTTGTATGCGAACGTGACAAAGGGGAGTACGGTGTCCCAGTTGGAGTGGTCGGATGAAATATACATCCGCAACATGTCGCCAAGTGTGCGATTGAACCGTTCGGTCAGGCCGTTGGTTTGGGGATGGTATGCGGTCGATTTTCGGTGAATGATCCTGCACTACGTGAGGAGGGCTTCGACACCCTCCGACCAGAAGACACGGCCCCTATCACTCAGTAGTTCTCGGGGAGCACCGTGGCGAAGAACAAAATTGCGAAGGATGAAAAACCCAACTTCACGGGCGGTCGCTGCCGGCAGAGCTGCAGTCTGAGCGTAGCGAGTAAGATGATCTACGCCGAAATAATCCACCGATTTCCACACCCGCTGCATGGAAGCGGGCCGTAGAGGTCGATGACGACGCGGTCGAACGGACGAGCCGGGCATGGTAGTGGCTGCAACGGTCCTGTGAAACGGTGTGTAGGTGTCCTGCCCTGTTGGAAAGTAGTACAAGCCTGAATGTACTTTTGCACAAAGTTGCACATGCCTCGCCAATAATAGCGCTGACGCAACCTTGTGAAAGTTTTGAGGACGCCGGCATGAGCGCCTAGGGGATCAGCGTGAAAAGATGCGCAGATGTCAGAGCGCATATGACGAGGTATAGCAAGGAGCCATTTCCGACCGTCCGACATATAGTTGCGGCGATATAGAATGTTGTCTCGCACAGAAAAGTGGGTTGCTTGGCGACGCAGTGCTCGTGTCGAAGGGACATCAGACGGAGCGGCAAGGTAGTCAAGTAACATTGCAAGTGTTGAGTCCTTGCGCTGCTCTGTGTGCATGTCGGTGATGGTCAATGGTGACAGGGTGGACGCGGAGTCTGACAAAGACGCCAAGTCAGGCGTCGGTGGGGAGCGGGAGAGTGCATCAGCGTCGGAGTGTTTGCGACCGGAGCGGTACATGACGCGGATGTCGTACTCTTGCAAGCGCAGCGCCAAACTTCCTAAGCTTCCCGACGGGTCTTTCAAGGAAGAAAGCTAACAAAGGGCATGGTGGTCTGTAACTACGGCGAAAGAACGGCCGTAAAGGTATGGACGAAACCTGCTTAGTGCCCAGATGATCGCCAGGCACTCCTTTTCTCTCACTGAGTAATTCAATTCGCCTTTCTTTAGAGTACGGCTAGCATAAGCGACGACGTATTCATCATAGCCAGCTTTCCGTTGCGCTAAGACCGCACCAAGGCCAACTCCGCTGGCGTCAGTGTGAACTTCCGTAGGAGCAGCAGGGTCGTAATGGCGAAGAATCGGTGTTGAGGTCAACAAGTGGCGCAAATGCTGAAATGCCACATCACATTCAGGTGACCACGCTGCTATGCCGTTACTGTCGGAAAGTAAACTTGTCAAGGGCAACATGATGGATGCGAAGTTGCGTACGAAGCGGCGAAAATACAAACATAAGCCAATAAAACTTCTGAGGGTTTTGATAGACGTGGGTGGAGGGAAGTCTGCAACGGCGCGGAGCTTGTCTGTGTCCGGGAGGACGCCGTCCTTTGAGACAACGTGACCCAAGATGGTTAAATTGCTTGCAGCAAAACGGCACTTTTTGAGGTTGAGCTGTAGGTCGGCAGAGGCGACACAGGTCAGAATGTCATGCAGGCGAGCGAGGTGTGTCGGAAAATCGGTTGAGAAGACGACGATGTCGTCGAGGTAACATACACATGTCTTCCATTTGTGGCCGCGTAGGATGGTATCAATCATACGCTCAAAAGTAGCAGGCGCGTTGCACAACCCGAAGGGCATTACGTTAAACTCGTAGAGGCCATCGGGTGTAACGAATGCGGTTTTCGGACGATCAGGTTCGGCCATTGGAACTTGCCAGTAGCCGGAGCGCAGATCCAAGGAAGTGAAATATTCTGCGCCTTGCAAGCAGTCGAGAGCGTCATCGATTCGAGGCAGTGGATAAACGTCCTTTCTCGTTATCTTGTTTAGGCGTCTGTAGTCGACACAAAAACGAATGGAGCCATCTTTTTTTCCTTACCAACACGACAGGTGAAGACCAAGGACTTTGAGAAGGACGGATGACTTCACGTTTGAGCATGTCGCCCACTTGCTCTGTGATGACTCATCGCTCTTTGGCCGATACACGATACGGGCGCTTTCGCAAGGGGGAGTGGGAACCGGTGTCGATGGTGTGAGAAACAGCGGTGGCACGGCCCAATGACGTGTGGTGGCAGTCGAAAGAAGAAAGAAACTTGTGAAGGAGAGCGAGAAGTTGGCGGCGATGAGATGGGGAAAGAGCAGGGTCGATGGCGTTGTCAAAACACACTGAAGACGATGAGTCTGAGACAGAAGCGATGGCGTCAACGTAACAACGGTGGGAGTCGGTAGGAACATCGCGATCGTCAACGTAGTCGACCGCCTACAAATTACCCAGGGTCTCTCCACGCAGTAGGCTGATCGGGTACTGGTAGTAGTTGGTGACCAGCATAACAGTTGACCCAGATGTTATAGTGAGCACGGCAAACGGAAGAACGATGCCCTTGCGCTGAGCAAACACATCGGACGGCGTGAACACTACAGTGGCGTCAGAGTCGGCAGCAGACGACAGGACAACAGCCATCGACGACTCAGGGGGTATGGTTGTGTCGGCATCAACAATGAGTTTATTGGCAACGCGAGGAGAGCCGCTCAGCAGTGCTTCACATAGTTGTAAAAGCGAAACTTCTGCACGCGGTCAATGACAGCATGATGACGTGACAGAAAATCCCAACCAAGGATGAGGTCGTGAGAGCACGATGGTGTAGCAAAGCTGAATAAGTGCAACGTCACGCTTATATGCATGCACTGCGCATGACCCATTGCGGCACTACTTTGTATATATAACCATGTTCTTTCTTACAATAAAGTTGTTCATTGCCTGACCCCGACTCGCACACATGGTGGCAGCGGTTCAGTATCGCCATGTCGGCCCCGTCAACGCTGCTTCCCCCGCCGAAACCACTGGACCCATCAGCAGACGCATGGCTTGGATGGAAAACTTGGAAATGTGAGTTCACATTGTTCGCCACGGCTACCCAGTTATGTAAGCAGCCCAAAGAAGTCCAAGCAGCAACGTTACTTGTAACAGTTGGAGAAGAGGGCAGGAAAGCTTACAGCGCCTTCAAATTCGAAAATGAAGCGGATAGGAACAACGTCGACATTTTGCTTCAGAAATTTGAAGAATTTTACAAGCCAGTGACAAATCTGACGTTTAATGAATTTCGTTTCGGATCAAGAGACCAAAAGCAAGGGGAGTGTTTCAATGACTGGCTAACAGACCTCAGGCTTTTAGCAAAGAACTGCGAGTTCGGGGACCTGGAAGACCGTTTGCTCCGTAGCCGAATCATTCTGGGACTGCGAAACAAAAGCTTGCAGGAAAGGCTTATTTCCGAGAACCCGTCATACAGTAAGACCATTGAAATCTGCCGGGCCCAAGAACTGGGGAAAGAGCAATTTAAAGAAATCAGTGAAGGTACAGAAGCAGCACGTGCCGCAGTAATTGAAGCAATCACCACAGAAAGGAAACGGTGTAGTCATTGTGGCTATACCACTCACCGTGGCGAAACATGCCCGGCTGAAGGAAAAACATGCAAGAAGTGTGGTGGGCGTAATCACTTTGCTCAAGCATGTAGATCGTCGGTGCGGCGACAAAGCAGAGGCGTTAAAAACGTGCTGCGCGAGGTACAAGCAGAAGACGATTTCTTTTTACAAGCCCTGACTGTCAGTGCAGTCGACGCGGCAGATCATTGGAGTGCAACAGTTGATATTGAAGGCCGCAAGTTCACGTGTAAACTGGACACAGGTGCTAACTGTTGCGTCATTTCAAGCAAGGATGTTAAGCAGCTGCCGAACAAACCCCAGCAACCCTGCCAGGCCACACTGACCGCTTTTTTCGGCCATAAGACTACTGCGAGAGCGAAAATTCGGCTGCGACTGTTGGCAAACCGCAGAGAGCACGAAGAGTCGTTTTTCGTGGTCGAACAAAATGTGCCCGTGACTCTAAGCGGATCAGTGGCGGAACGCCTCGGGTTTCTTTGTCGCGTGCAAAACGTTCACGTCGAAGAGTTATACCCCGCAGCACAACCTTTCGCAGAAGTTTTCAGTGGACTGGGACAGCTGAAAGGAGTGGAGTATACAATGAAGCTAAAGCCAGGAGCCGTAGGAGTCGTCGTGCCAGCCAGGAGAGTTCCAGTGGCCCTTCAAGACAAAGTCAAAGAAGAGCTTCAGCGCATGGAAGAACAAGGCGTGATAGCCAAGGTAAAGGGCCCGACGGAATGGTCAAGTTACATGGTCACAGTCGTCAAGAAAGATAAAGTGCGGATCTGCCTAGACCCCATAGCGCTGAACAAGGCATTGTTACGGGAACACTATCCGATGCCTACTCTAGAAGACGTTGTGCCAAAGCTTGCGGGCGCCAACGTTTTTTCAACCTTAGACGCAGCATCGGGGTTTTGGCAGATAAAGCTAGACGACTCAAGTTCCAAACTTTGTACAATGAGTACACCGTACGGACGCTACCGCTTCTTGCGCATGCCTTTTGGCATTGCCTCTGCTCCGGAGATATTTCAGGCAGCGATGCACCGCGTCCTAGAAGGTCTGCCAAATGTCGCAGTAGTAATGGATGACATTCTTCTCTGGGGCAAGACTAAGCAAGAGCACGACCACAGTCTACAGCTTCTTTTAACGCGCTGCCGAGAACAGAATCTTCGACTAAATTTAAAGAAATGCTTCTTTTTGCAGCGAGAGGTGCGCTACCTGGGACACGTGCTCAGCGCCGAAGGCCTGCGTGTGGACGCGCAACGTATTCAAGACATTCTGGAAATGCCGACACCAAAAAACTGTAAGGAACTTCAAGTGTTTTTGGGCACCATGAATTTTGTACAGCGCTTTATCCCAAACATGTCTGTAGTGACAGCGCCACTACGAACTTTGTTGCGAAAAGACATTGCATGGGTTTGGACCGAAAAACAGCAAGAAAGCTTTCTTAGATTGCGTGAGGCTCTGATTCAAGCACCTGTCCTCCGCTATTTTGACCCAAGCAAACCCGTAACGCTATCAGTTGATGCAAGCCAGCTGGGGGTAGGCGCTGTGCTTATACAGAATGCACAGCCCGTTGCTTTTTCGTCACGGACACTCACAGAGGCACAGACAAGATACGCTCAAATAGAAAAAGAAACTCTAGCTATTGTTCATGGATGTACCAAATTTCATGACTACATATTTGGACAGCATGCAGTAACAGTTGAAACTGACCACCGCCCCTTAGTGGCGATATTCAGTAAGCCGCTGTACCAGTGCCCGCTACGTCTGCAACGCATGCGCCTAACTCTACAACGTTATCCTATCAATGTGACGTACAAGCCTGGCAAAGAGCTGTTCCTCGCTGACGCCTTATCAAGGTTTCCTAGTAAAAGATTCATGGAAGAAAACGAACAGTTTCAAGTGAATGTTCTTGAATGTGTTTCAGCCTCTCAACGCTCTCTGCAAGATTTACTAGCAGCAACCAATGATGACGACACCCTCGTAAAGCTACGGGAGTATGCGAATACAACGTGGCCGCTTCACAAGCAAGAAGTCCCTGAGCCACTTAGGACGTACTGGGCGTACCGGGACGAGATACATGCACAGGACGGCCTCGTGTTTCGAAGCAACAAGGTAATTGTACCGCAATCAAAGATATCAGAAATGATGAGTCTTCTTCACGCGGCGCACGTCGGAGCGGATAAGATGAAGGCGAGAGCAAGGAACGTGATGTTCTGGCCCAATATTTCGAGCAACATCGAGCAGTTTTGTAGAGCCTGCAAAGTGTGCCAAGCACATCAGCCTCGAAACCCTAAAATGCCACTCCTGAGTCATGATGTACCCTCGCTACCATGGGAAGTTGTTGGCATGGACTTGTTCTTCTTTGAAGGCCATGAGTTTGCCCTTGTTGTCGACTTCTACTCCTTCTTCTTTGAAATTCGAGAGTTTCGTACAACAACTGCAGGCTCTCTTAACACGTGGTGTTCTCAAATTTTCTCGGTCCATGGCTTGCCCAGGAAGTTGTGCACGGACAATGGACCGCCCTTTAACAGCCGTGAGTTTAAGGACTTTCTCAACACCTTGGGCGTTGATCACATCACCTCAAGCCCCTATCACCCGCGTTCCAATGGCATGACGGAGAGAGCGGTTCAGGAAGCAAAAAAGCTTTTAAAGAAGTGTTCCTTTAAAATGCCTGTGTTTCAAATGGCTTTACTTGAATGGCGCAATACCCCACGTGATGATGTGCTCCAGTCCCCCGTGCAGAGGCTGATGGGACGCCAGACTAGGACTCGTCTACCAGTACCTACCAGCCACTTGGAGCCACGGACAATTCCATCTGACGTGGTCCAGGGCCGCCTTCAAGACATACGCCAACGACAGAGGACCTACTACAATCGTGGCAGCAGGAACCTGTCGCCTGTGATGCCAGGTCAGCAGGTCACAGTGTACGATACAAACCAGCGGACCTGGTCTCCCGCCGTCGTTCTCCGACCAGCTGATGAACACCGCTCGACCATCGTCCAGACTGAAGACGGCCGGGAACTTCGGCGCACACGAGAGCACCTTCGCCTGGTAGACCCGCAACCGGAAGTGAGCCACGTGCCCGAAGACGGATCTTGCACAGAGCCCCCGCAAGAACTACGGAGAAGCACAAGACAGCGACGCGAGCCCTGTCGGTACCCTCAACAGGAGATACGTTAACCACGTCTTAGTTTCCCTATAAAAAGGAAGATGTAGCAAAGCTGAATAAGTGCAACGTCACGCTTATATGCATGCACTGCGCATGACCCATTGCGGCACTACTTTGTATATATAACCATGTTCTTTCTTACAATAAAGTTGTTCATTGCCTGACCCCGACTCGCACACAGATGGTAGCACGAAACACTCGATTATGTACAGAAATTCGTTGATGACTACACGGGCCGTGCATACAGCTGAAGAGTGAATTCGCTGCGCGCTGGCAGTGGCGAGCACCAGGCCAGAGGGAGCTGTAGTCACTTTTCGGAGGTTGCGAAGAAGGTTCTCGTGAATGACGGAAACGGCGGCTCCGGTATCGACTAGCGCAACTGCGGGTACTCCCTCAACAAAAACGGTAATAACATTTTGCGGCGAAGATGGAGGTCTTGAGAACGTCGACGTATTAGCAGCTCTTGCCTCAGGAACTGCACCAGTCAGTTTCCCGCTTCAGTGCGAGCTCGACGAAGCAGGGGCGAAATAGAACGCCGACGAGGGGAAGGGGAACGACGAGTTTCTGATCGGCGATCAGTTTCAAGACGTCTCGGTGAAAACGGAGACGCGGCGGCGTATTGTGGTGCGTAGGTGGGCGTTTCAAAGGTGGTAGGCGTTGTTGGGGCGCGGCGGCGACAGAAGCGCGCCACATGGCCAGCAATGCCGCAGGCGAAGCAGATAGGCCAGTTGTCTTAAGTGCGCCACGTCGAGGTTGGACGAAAAAACTGCGGTGACGGTCGGGCAACTGGAAATGAAGCCGGATGCATGGGCGATGAAAAGGAAGCTGGCGGCGGAGGAGGCCGTGCAACCACGGTTGCGTAGCTGAGCGGCAGCGACGTAGGGTGAGTGCGAAAGTCGGCATATGGCAGCGGCACACTCATAGGATTGGGTGGGGAGGTTGTAGGAGCTGCACGAAGCGCTTCCGATATCTGATTGCGGATGGCTTGCTGTAGCGTTGGAGTCAAAGCTGCCGAAGGTGAGTCGCTGTGAGGCAGCAGCGATAGCTGCCAAGCCACCTCTTCACGAATAAAATCTTTTATATGTTGCGATAGGGTCGAGTTGGGCAGAAGGTCGGCAGAAACCGCAATGCTCGAGACGGAATCGGCGAGCTGAATGTTTTGGCGAGCGATGGAACGTTGGCGGCGCGGCTCGTCAAAGCTCTGACATAGGTTAGTAAGGACGGATACGCTCGTTGGGCTTTTTGCCAGCAGCATCTGGAATGCGCCGTCCTTTATGCCCTTGAGGATATGCTTAATCTTGTCATCCTCTGACATGGTGGGATTTACCCGCTTACACAAATCGAGAACATCCTCGATGTAGGTGGTGAATGTCTCTCCAGGCTGCTGTGCGCGCTGGCGCAGACGCTGTTCAGCGCACAGCTTATGCACAGTGGGGCGATCAAACACTTCGGCAAAAAGGGTCTTAAATGCTGACCAGCTTGAAAAGTCTGATTCGTGGTTGAAGAACCACAGTTGGGCTACGTCGGCGAGGTAGAAAGACACATAGGACAGCTTAGCCTGGTCGTCCCATTTGTTATGGGCACTTACACGTTCGTACGATGAGATCGAGGCTTCCACGTCGTGTTCGGCGGTCCCACTTAAAATGGGTGGATCGCGATGAAGAGGGACGCCGGCACAGACGACAGTGGCAGCCGGTGGTGCAGGCGACGAAGTGGCTGGATCAGGCATAGTGAAGGGCGATCGTGTTGGTGTTGGCAGGGTTCGAGTGCGGAGCTCCAGGACAAGGCGAAGGATCTCAGCAACCTCCACCAAATGCGACGAGGTTTATTGTCGTCGATAACGTTGTAAGAACGCTAGGTACAGGTAGGCACTGCAAGGGCTGTTTGTAGCACGGTTCTCTCGCGATGACCATCGTTTGGTTCTCTCGCGACCACGGCACGGTCCTTCGTCTTCCTCTTCAGTCGGCACATACCCAGGGGCGCCTCTGCTTCATTACATTATTTATTTAATCAATACTGTAGGCCTATTCAGGCCTATACAGGAGAGGGCATACAAGATACAGAGGGTTCCATGATAATGGGGAACCACAAATAAAGGCATAATACATTGTAAGCATGGACGACAACAACAAAATAATAAGTGAACTATACATTTGAATATTTCAGTGGGCATACCAGTATTTGAAAAGATGTGTACGATAAAAAATAAGAATGCGGCAGTAAAAGGTTATGCAGTGTGTGAGAGCGGTAATATGAAGAAAGACACACAAAGAAGGAAAGGGAAAAATAGTTTGAAAAGAATGTGTCAATACAAATCTGTTTTTGAAAAGTGCCTAAAGGCACGGAATAGCGGATAAGGCTAAAAAAAGACAACCAACAAAATTTTGACGTTAGACATGAAAGTCAGATCAACGAAGTTGAACCTGGAAGCCACGATCTATTTCAAACATTGTTCTTGTCGTACCATTCAGCTGCTATCAAATAAGCTGCATAAAGATTCTTTTCTCCCATTTTGTCACGTTAACAATGAAACCAAGTTGTTTTTATCGCACCTCTTTAATTAAGTGACCTGTGCGTCGCTCCTGCACTGTGGTATCTTATGGGAGCAGTTTTTTACCATATATATTGGTAATGTTGGTTAGAAGTGGCGTTATTTGTGTCATGTGTATATCGCATGTATTGTATCACTGTCGAACGTACTGGAGATACTTTATGCGGGCTCTGCCATCTGCTGTTATGCGGAAACAACAGAGGCAGCGAAATTCGTAATGCCATTCTAAACGCTTTTAGTCCCGCCTCCTCCTATTTGAAGGGCCATAAAGTATTCATTGACTGAATAATTGAGCGATTGAATTCCCGCTCCCGGCTGAAGGTCCTTCTGTTCGAGGCTCTACATTATCGTCTAAAGAGCCAGCCACGAAAAAAAGCCAACGACTACAAAATATCACCCCAGGAAGGCTGTAAATGAGATGTGGTAAGATATGCGACGGGGCTACTAGGTGTTGATCCATGACGCTTGACAGCGCGAACTTAGACAAAGGACGGGGAAAGCGGCGGAAAACGCGCTTGCCGCCGTTTGTCGCCTCTTTCGGCATCCTGTGTGTGAGTTCGCGCTGTCGAAATGAGAGCCGTGCACGATGTACAGCGTCGCAGCAGAGATGATGAAGTAGAAGCGAAGTCACTACAGACAAAAACTATATAGATAGAATGAAGCTAACGTTCCACAGGCAACAAATTAAGTTCAGTACTCGCTCCACACTTGAGATAAATGAAATACAAGTCGGTTTTGGGTTGTCTTGCACTTACGTAGACCACGACGTAGTTGATGTTGTCCTCGCCTTTCAGCCTGCGCAGAGCAAACCCGAAGCCCCAGAACTTGTTGTAGCGCTTCTTGCGGTAGAGTACCACGTCGACCTTATCCGCGCCCACCAGCAGGGATACCGGCGCTGCGGCAAATAAGCAGAACGCAGGCCCTCTACATCACTAATGTTGTCGAGGATTGTCCCTTTGGACCGCATCCATCCGTGTTCGTTCCTCTCGCGGGTGTACAGAGTGCAGCGCGCAAAGAAATCCAGCGGCAAAGGCGTCTCGCACGGATATTTAGTCACAGTGCGGGTCGCAGCGGCTTTTATGCACCGACATTCCGCATAACCGAGGATATTGGTGTCTGGAGGCTGCCAGCTGTAGTGGATGCTCCCCGGTCCTCGAATATAGACAGCTCGCTAAAATGCCCAAGCATGAGGAATGACGGAAGCTGAAAACTATGTACACGATGGCACATTGGTAAGCTTCAGGGTTTTTTTGTCTTTTTTTTGGATGTAGCTTTATCTAACAAAGCAGGAGAATTTGATGCCATATTTTTACCTTCGGTATTGTTGTGTAAATTGAAAAAAAAAAACATTTACTTATTTAATTTATCTTCAAGGTACATATAACTACAGGGGGGAAATAAAACATGTCTATATAAAAAGAAACACAGGTAGTATGTAACATGAGGTGAGAACATGGTCATAAACAATTAATATCAATAAGCATAAGAATAAACAAGCAAGTGAGGAATTCACTAAAAATTTGGGAACATAGGTGTAAATACAGAAAACGTAAGAGTAGACAATAAATAAGCCGTAGAACGCACGCAAGAATATAAAAAAAATGGTTGATCCCTTTTTCACAGGAATCAGTTGTAACACAAAGTGAAACATGTCTTCATAGAAGTAGTTCCAGCTTTATTGGACGTTAAAAGATACAATCGAAAGGCGGGAGTTGGGTAGGGTTCTCGGGGTATGTGAAGCCGTTGCAACTAGACATCACGGACACCCTACCACGGCACAGAGATCCGCCACAATTGGCACACAAGCGAAAGTTGTTTGGAAACCGTACCAGAACAGCCAAATGTTAAACGCTTCACGATCTCGCGCTCCTATGCCGTGAGAGGAACTCTATTTATGGATCGGCAGATTTCTTGTGGCTTTGCTTGGCGCGCGGATTCCTGGTGCCTAGCGGCGTCGCCGATGGTAGGAGCATTTTGGTCTGGCTCGGAAGTGTCTTGGGCAACGTGGTGACGCGCTCAGCTAGCTACAAGAATGCGAGAGGCACAGCTCGTAGTGTGCGCCTTGTACGCGCGAATGTGTTGCGCGTCTGCTGGCGTATCTCTCGCTGGTGCAACGCGGCCAGCTTCATGACATTCCCCCGTGGACGTCGCTGCCTTTCTGCTGCGTTAACGCAACAGCATTACTATTTGCCGTCATTGCAAGCGATGCAGTAGGTGGCGTGCAAACACTGCTTCTGCACGCTTAAACTGCTCTCTGGAGGTAACCAGGCGCCAAGGCTAATCCCACGCGGAAGAGAATCCATGTGGTGAAACTGCGTCATTATGGCAGCCCTTCAGACAGCAAAGCTCCGGTGATGATGATAATTTCTTGGCATCCACTTTGAAACGGGCAAGTGAAAAATAGTCACCTAGGCGGCTTGAGTTAATTAGGTATGCTATACATGCTTTTCATTCTAGCATTTTTCAATACATCTCCTTAATCTTCTTTCGCTTCCTCAAAACTATCAGCCTTGTAGCGCTACCTATGCCTGCAACCGATCCTGTCGTATCAATCTCTTCCCCGCTTTCAGCCCACCAATATTCTAAACGTCTCTCGCTTATGTCAACTGCTGACCCGGTTTGATGCATCCACCCACTTTAAATCCAAGCGCTTCTGGAAGGTGTACGTTACCTACGGGTCTCACTGTATGAATCCCTTAGCATTCCATTACGATGTGCTTAGTGGTCTCTGGAGTATGGCTGCGAGGATGATGATGATGATTTATTGGCATCCCCTTTAAAACTGGGCGGTGACAAATAAACACCTTGCCTGCTTGATTTATTCAGGTATGTTATGCATGTTTTTCATTCTAGCATATTTGTATACATCTCCTTAGTCTTTTTTATTTTTGTTCGTCCTCAAAACTTCTCGATCTACCTTGAACCGCTACCTATGCTTGTTACTGATCCGGTCGCATCAATTTCTTCTCAGCTTTTTTTCCACCAATACACTAAACGTCTCTTACCTATCTCGACTGCTGACCGGTTGATGCTTCCGTCCCCTTTAAATCCAAGCGCTTCTGGAAGGTGCACGTTACCTACAGGTCTCACTGGATGAATCCCTTCGCATCCCATTAAGATGTGCTGAGTGGTTTCAGGATTTTTGCTGCAGCATGCACATGCATCAGCTAGTTCCGAATATTTGCTCCGGTATGTTTTTGTCCTTAGGCAACAGGCTCGAGCCTCAAATAGCAAGGCACTTCCCTTCGTGTTTTAACAGCAAATCTGTTTAGGCCAGCCGTAATTTGTGGTGCGTGCCAAGAAACTGTCGCGCCGTAGCCACGGCAACCCGGAGGCGGAGACCGCGTGCATGCGCACGCGGTCTCCGCCTCGCCAGCTTCTTGCCTTCCCGACCCCAGCCTTTCTTCTCTCCGCGGTGCGCTGAGCCAGGAGAAAAAAAAAGGCGAAAGCTTGCACTAGGCCGCGCAAAGCTCAAGACACAGCGAAGCTGGCCGATTGATATGGAGCGGCTAGCCTATAACGCGTTCGGCGTCGGCAAGCAGCAGCGTTCTTGGCACTGTGCCAATCTTGGTTAGCCTGCCTGTGTTTGTGGCATGCCAGGAGCGCTGTCGCTCGTAGGCGCTGACGCGTCCAGCGCTAGTCACGCGAAATGTCGCGAAAGGGGAAGGTACCTCCGAAAATGATCGCTCCAGAATACCTTCCTACATGCGTAGCTAAGTTAAACCAAGACCTAGCACCAATCAAGTTAATACCTAGCAGTAGCAGCCAGTAAGCTTCGCTGTGCCTAACCTTCGCGCGACCGAGCTTGCCTGATTTCTTGTACAGACTTTCGCTTCTAATTTCTTTCTTCTCAATCTTGTAAATCTCCATGGTCGTTTTACAGCGAAGCTGTCTATGGCTAGGATCCGGTATTTCATGGCGTCCGCACAACTCTTCCCCAAAAAGTGAGAGCGGTAGAGCCAACAACAAAAGCAAACGTATATCGCCGCTCGCGTCGCAGCTCGGTTTAACGGCCACCTGTGTCTACAACGATGTGTCTCTGTGTATGTACGACGTAGTGCGTGACGTAGTGTGCGCCTGATGAAGCGACCAAAGGGGAGGGTTGGCGCCCCACGGGGCAACCGCGCGAAAGCGCTCGTGCCACTGCTCACGCGTTCGTCGTCTTCTTCCAAAGCTGTCTCTGTTTCCGCTCATCATTCCAGCGTAGAATTTCACTCTTCTGTCGTCGCACAATAGCGGGACGTTGCGTCTTGGAACGTCTTAGATATTCCGTACGGAAGACCAGCGCGCTAACAAAAGTCCCAACACGAATACAAGAAACTATGCACGTCTCACCGATTCCCAGGAACATGCACCGAAACTTCCACATCGGACGGTGCCAAGCCCGAGAGCAGGCGCTCGCGAGAAAGTATGAAAACCACCCCAATGCTTTGTACGTAGACGCCGCCAGCACCACAAGAAGCACCGCATTCCCCACCAGCGTAGTCGACAATTACGGGACCAAAATATATGCCTCGTCGGTTTCCATAGCGAACGCTGGGGAGGCAGAGGAACTAGCGATAGCGCTAGCCATCACGACGAGACCGCACTTGGAGTGCGTCATAGCTCTGACGGACTCTCAGACGGCATACAGAAATTTTTCCAGGGCCGAAATTTTCAGGGCCGCGCATCACATTATGAATGGAGCGCAGCAGCTACCGCATTTGTACAAATCATGTGGACTCAGGCGCATGAGTCCTTACGCGGCAATCAGCACGCACAAGCCTATATACGCCCGGGCGCATGCACACCAGGAGCCACGAGAGGGCCTCGCCGAGAAGTTTCATCCCGAGCTCATACCATTAACCTACACGCACATCCTACAACACTATCGCCTTTCACGAAGAACAGTACCGCCGCCTCACAATGCTCTGACACGAGAGGAAGCCGTAATATGGCGAAAACTCCCAACAAACAGATATCCACATCTGAGTCTCTACCACGCCATACACACTGCGCTGTATTCCTATAAATACCAACACTGTGATCAATGCGCAACACTTTACCACATGTTATATGGTCTTGTGCAAACACACCACATCTCACACCCATAACACACCCCACCACGCGGCAATGGGAGGCAGTGCTGTCCAGCTCCTACTGGACGGACCAGCTCAGCATGGCCAACCGAACGAGAAGAGCAGCTAAGGCCCCTGGACTCCTGGACTCAGGAGACCACCCAGTGCAGAGCGGAGGAGCTACCTACGCTCGCTTGCTCTTATGTATAAAGTTTATTTTCGCTCTTCTGTCGTCGTAATGGGGAGGTCGCGTTTACGGGGGCCTGAGCCATTGCTTAAGATGGTGTATGTCCTTCTTACGGGACAGACAGATTTAATAACAGAGCTGATACGCGAATGTGTGTGCGTACTTATCGTCACGATGACCATTGATACGGACAACAAATATTGTCACGTATAGTGACAGTGAAGAGAACAGTCGTAAAACTGTGTATGACGAAACTAATTCTTTATTGGGGGAACCTGTGCCCACAAAAGAAACCTACACTCAAAGCACAATGATAGCGGCGAACACAGTCGGCGGTCGTCGAAATCTGATCAGCGGCGAAACGCGTCGGCTTTTATACGTGAGTCGTCGAAGGTTCCAGATTAACCCCTGGTGCCCGCATGTCTTCCAGAAAGTTCTAGACAATTCGAGTCGCTCATACAATCAGATTACATGAGCGTCGGTGACCACAGACGACGGATAGAGGCATCGATAACGTTCGAGAAGCTTCCGAGGCAGGCGCGTCCTGCGCCGAGCGATAACGTTTAGCATTTGTTAGCCTGTGGAAAGCGGCCACCGGTGAAAGATAAACATGTATACGTGTCAATACCCTCCCCTCAAAAAATCATCGTCCCAATGCGACAAACACGAAAGCGAAAACAAAACTACCCGTACAGAAAGAAATAAAAAACAACAAAGCAACAAAGAACCTAAGTCCGTTAGCGGGCGTAGAAAGGCTTAAGACCCACCACGTGGATGACTTCAGGTCGTGCGCGGCGCCGCTGTTATTGCGAAATACCTTCTGGCACGACCTCATAGTCCAGTGCGCCAATACGTCGGATGATCTTATATGGTCCGAAATAGCGAGGTAAGAATTTCTCGCTAAGTCCTCGTCGGCATATCGGAGTGCAGACCCAAACATGGTCGCCGGGCTGGTACACGACGTAGCGTTGTCCAAGATTGTAGTGTCAGCTGTCGGTCCTCTGCTGATTCTTGATGCGCAGGCGGGCGAGCTGTCGACCTTCTTCGGCACTCTGCAAGTAGGTGGCAACGTCGAGATTTTCTTCGTCAGAGACGTCCGGTAGCATGGCGTCAAGCGTCGTTGCCGGGTTCCTTCCGTAGAACAAGTTGAACGGCGCCATGTGCGTCATTTTTTGCAAGGCCGTGTTGTATGCGAAGGTCACGTACGGAAGGATGGTATCCCACTTCTTGTGTTCGACGTCGAGGTGCATTGCCAGCAAGTCGGCGATGGTCTTATTTCGGCGCTCGGTGAGGCCATTCGTGTGCGGGTGGTAGGCGCTCACCCGACGATGCCTTGTCTGGCTGTATCGCAGGATGGCTTGAGTTAGTTCTGCCGTAAAGGCCATACCTTTGTCGGTGATGAGGACTTCTGGGGCACCGTGACGCAGGAGGATGTTCTCAACGAAGAATCGCGCTACCTCGGCGGCACTGCCTTTGGGCAAGGCTTTTGTTTCGGCGTAGCGGGTGAGGTAGTCCGTAGCTACGACGATCCATTTATTCCCAGACGTCCACATCGGAACAGGCCCCAGTAAGTCCATCCCGATCTGCTGGAACGGTCGGCGAGGTGGCTCGATCGGCTGTAGAAGTCCTGCTGGCCTTGTCGTCGGTGTTTTGCGTCGCTGAGTCTCGGCATGTCCTTACGTAATGGGCGACGTCGGCAGAGAGGCGAAGCCAGTAGTATTTTAGGGGCGAAGCTCCTTAGGGTTTGGGTGGTTCCCTCCTCTGTAGTAGTAGTAGTAATATTATGTAGCCACCTCCAGTGTATGAATTGCTCAATAGATGGCGTTGTGTGTCCGTAGCCACCTGTAATTTTATAGCGTTCACTAGATGGCGTTCCGGTTCCGGTTCCAGTTCCACTTCCGGTTCCGGTTCCACTTTGCGCGCGTTCGGTGCGAACGCGGGCAAAACGCTGACGGCGTCGACAACAGTTCTGTGCGTTGCTGGTGCTGCTGCATGTCCAAGTTTATACAGCTGATAAAACTACCTTGAGTCGACCCCATGGCTGATTCGCATACTACTCAGGGTTACCCTACGGGAAGATGGTGTAATTTTCTCTCTCGTTCCCGACGCGCGCTCTCTTTATCTCTCGTCCGTAGCTGTGGTTTACCCGAATGATCCCCCTGTGCTTCGCCCACCCATCATCATTCACTTCGTGGATATGTTGTGTTTTTTTCTTGTATCCTCGCGAACGTGCGGGAAAAACCGAGGTGTCCAGCCGTTGGGTCGTCATGGAGAGCTTGCAGAACCTCTGGACGCAATGCTGAGGGTACCACGAGGAGGTAGTTGGCTCGGAGAGGCGAGAAGTTCTTCTTTAGGAGAATGCCGTTTTGCAAGAAAAACGACGCCAATCCTCGCCTGAACACCTTGGTCACAATGACGGTCTTGCCTTGCAGGTAGTCTACAAGGCTCCTTAGTTCCGGGTCGGCTCGCTGTTGTTCGGCGAATTGGTCGGCACTGATGGGTCCCAAGAAAGTGTCGTCATCGTGGCCGTCCTGTGGTGGCGGTTCAACGGGGTTGCGAGACAAGCAGTCGGCGTCAGAGTGCTTTCGCCCGGAGTTGTAAACGACGGTGATGTCGAATGTTTGAAGTCGCAGACTCCATCGTGAAAGGCGACCTGAAGGATCCTTAAAGTTAGCTAGCCAACACAAGGCGTGTTGGTCACTCACAACTTTGAAGGACCTGCCATAGAGGTAGGGGCGAAACTTTGGTGTAGCCCAGATGATGGCGAGGCACTCCTCTTCTGTTGTGGAATAATTTGCTTCCGCCTGCGATAGCGACCGGCTAGCTTAATTTACAACCCTTTCTAGTCCGCCAGTCCTCTGCACAAGCACGGTACCGAGTTCTACGCTGCTTGCATCGGTGTGGGCTTCGGTATCGGCGTTTTCGTCGAAATGCGCAAGTATTGGCCGCGATTGCAGGCGTCGCTTGTTCTTCAAATGCTTCGACTTGCGGCGTCTCCCACTTATACTCGACGTCGGCCTTCGTGAGGTACGTCAGTGGCTCGGCGACCAGTGAAAATTCCTTGACGAAGCGCCTGTAATAGGCGCACAGTCCAAGAAATCTACGTACTGCCTTCTTGTCGGTGGGCGGAGGAACGTTGGAGATGGTCGCAATTTCGGAGGGTCAGGGCGCACTCCAGACTTGTTGATGACGTGGCCCCAAAATAAGAGCTCCTCGTATGCGAAGCGGTACTTTTATGGCTTCAACGTGTGACAGAAGGTCTTGATTGCTTGAGGAACTGTTTCAAGGCGCCGGAGGTGTTCCTCGAAGCTTGAGGCAAACACAAGGACGTCGTCCAAATAAACGAGGCAAGTCTGCCACTTCAAGCCTACCAGTACTCTATCCATGACGCGTTGGAAAGTCACAGGTGTCGAGCAAAGACCAAACGGCATGACCTTGAACTCGAACAGTCCGTCTGGTGTTATAAAGGCAGTCTTCTCCCAGTCCTTCTCGTCGACTTCGATTTGTCAGTAGCCGGTTTTGAGGTCCATCGACGAAAAATACTTTGCGTTGTACAGTCGATCCAAGGCGTCGTCAATAAGTGGGAGGGGGTATACGTCCTTCGTGGTTTTGTTGAGGCGACGATAACGACACAGAAACGTAGGGTTCCATCCTTCTCCATCCCTAACACCACGGGAGATGCTCACGGACTCTTGGACGGCTGGATGATGTCGTCGCGTAGCATTTCATCGACTTGTTGCCTTATGGCAACAAGTCGATGAAATGCTACGCGACGACGTGCCTTATGGTGACACGTTTGAAGGACCTTTTTGGACTTTGTTGATAGCCATGAGGATGCTGAACTTGCCTTTACCGTTGTACATCCTTCTTCTATGTCATCATCACCCCTCATCCAGCCTTTATGTCCCCGTTCCCTCCTCCCCCTGTGCAGAGTAGCAGGCTAGAGCAAGCTAGCTCAGGCCGACCTCTCTGCCTTCCTTCAAATAAATTATCTCTCTCTCTTGCCTTATGGCTTCGCGTTCGCACGCCGAAACTCGGTACGGTCTCTCACGGAGTGGGCACACATATTCGTCGGTTATGATGTGGTGCTTGGCGGCAGGGGTTTGTCGAAATTTTGACGACGACGAGGAGCGGTCCTTGTATTGCAAGAGCAGAGCTTTTAGTTGTTCTTTCTTATGCCTGGGAAGGTTATGATTGACGTCGAAAGTTGGTTAAGGTACTACAGTCGTCGTTGCAGGTGCACTAGAATCCGTGAAAGTGAAAGCACTGCTGGATTTTACTATTTCGTCGATGTAGGCGACCGTGGTGCCTTTGTTAATGTGCTTGTATTCGGGGCTGGAGTTCGTTAGCATCACTCTTGCTTTCTCTTCACTTAGCTCAGCTATGCCTTTAGCGACGCAAATTTCACGGTCGAGCAGTAAGTGATGATCGCCCTCGATGACGCCCTCCATGTCTGCAGGCACTTCGGTACCGACGGAAATCATTACGCTGGAGCGAGGCGGAACGGTGACTTGTTCTTCAAGCACATTCAAGGCATGGTAACTTATGCTTGTATCCGGTGGTATCGCGTTGTGCGTTGAAAGTGTTATCGACTTGGACCTTAAGTCGATGACTGCACCGTGTTGATTTAGAAAGCCCATGCCTAGGATAACATCCCTGGAGCAGTGCTGAAGGATTACGAAGCTCGCCGGGTAAGTGCGGTTGTTTACCGTGACTCGCGCTGTGCAGATTCCAGTCGGCGTTATTAGGTGGCCTCCCGCTGTCCGGATATCGGGTCCTTGCCAGGCTGTTTTCACCTTCTTCAACTTGGCGGCGAATGGGCCACTGAAGACGGAATAGTCGGCTCCAGTGTCGACGAGAGCGGTGACGTTATGGCCATCGATGAGCACGTCTAGATCGGTAGACCGGCGTCTGGCGTTGCGGTTAATTCGTGGCGTCGGATCACGGCTGCGTCGGCTTGCTCTGCTGCTGCTACGTTGCGTCGGAAGGTCTTCTTTCTGCGGCGAAGTGCTGTCAAGGCTGTTGCTAGGCGGCATGCTGATATCTCGTCGTGATGATTCGCGAATCGTCGTCGTCGTCGGCGGCGGAGGATCTTCGGCATTGCGTCGTACAGCAACCGCACCTCCATCGGTTGCTGCCTTTAGTTTCCCGGGTAAGGGCTGGGAGATCGGCCCCGGGTGGGACCATTGTACTGACGGCGATGCGGCGAGATGTAGCGGCCTGGTGACGGCGAGCGTGAGGATCGTCGTGGTTGCTACTGTGCTCCGGCGAGGTAGTCGGCGATGTCGCGCGGTCGTTCACCTCGATCGGGACGCGGCGCGTTGACGGGGAACCCTCGTAGGCCCATCTCGCGGTATGGGCATCGGCGGTAGACATGGCCGGCTTTCCCGCAGTGATAGCAGAGCGGGCGGTGGTCGGGGGCGCGCCAAATGTCCGTCTTCCTCTGGTAGCTGCGCTGGGCGACGGGCGGGCGTGCTGGCGGCGGCGGCCGTGGACGACGGAACTGCGGCGTTACGGGGCCCTGGCGCGAGCACGGAGGGGGGCCTTGACGACGGGCGACGGCGGCGTAGGTCAGCGCTTCCGGTTGGGGTTGCGGCGATTGTGGCTGCACATCGGGAACTCCAAGTGAGCGCTGAACTTCGTCTTTGACGACGTCGGCGATAGATGCCACGTGAGGCTGCGACCTGGGAAAGAGCTTATGCAGCTCCTCGCGAACGACCGCTCTGATGGTCTCGCGCAGGTCGTCGGCGCCTAGCGCTTGAGCGTCGGCGTAGTTGGTCAGGGCACGGCGGTTGTATTGCCTGACGCGCATTTCAAGCGTCTTCTCGATCGTTGTAGCCTCGGAAAGAAATTCGGCGACAGTCTTGGGTGGGTTGCGCTTCAATCCGGCGAATAGTTGGTCTTTGACACCCCGCATCAAGAACCGAACTTTCTTTTCCTCAGACATATCGGGGTCGGCGTGGCGGAAGAGGCGAGTCATCTCCTCCGTGAAGATCGCGATGTTCTCGTTCGGCAATTGCACTCTGGTTTCTAATAAAACTTCGGCCCTTTCCTTTCGCACGACATTCGTGAAGGTCCTCACGAAGTTCTCACGAAATAGGTCCCACGTCACCAGGGTGGTCTCTCGGTTCTCAAACCAGGTCCGAGCAGGATCATCCAATTAAAAATAAACATGGCGCAGCTTGTTGTCGTCGCTCCATTTGTTGAACGTCGTGGTCATCTCGTATGTCTCCAGCCAGGTTTCAGGGTCTTCAGCCGATGATCCACGAAAAGTAGGTGGCTCCCGAGGTTGCCGCAGCAGGATGGGGGACGCTGGTGCTTCCATTCTGGTCGTTGACTTGGCCTTGATTGCAGTGGTCTTTTCGGGAAGAAGTCGGAACTCCGGCAGAATTCCTTGCTGCCTACGGCTAGCTCGCTGATCCTTGGCGACGTTGGTCTCGTCCTCCGGTTTCCGGCTTGGGTCGCGACTTTGCGGGGGTGCTCGGTGCATGAACGAACTAGCACCTCCACCAGATGTCACGTAGTAGTGACGCTGAAGAAAACAGTCGTAAAACTGTGTACGACGAAACTGGTTGTTTATTGGGCGAACCTGTGCCCACAAAAGCAAGGTACACTCAAAGCACAACGATAGCGGCGAACACAGTCGGCGATCGTCGAAAATCTGATCAGCGGCGAAACGCGTCGGCTTTTATACCTGAGTCATCGAAGGTTCTAGATTAATCCCTGATGCCCGCGTGTCTTCCAGAAAGTTCTAGACAATTCGTGTCAGTCATGCAATCAGATAACATAAGCGTCGGTGAAAACAGGCAATGGAAAGAAGCATCGATAACGTTCTAGAAACTTCCGATACATGCGCGTCCTGCGCCGAGCGATAACGTTTAACATTTGTTAGCCGGTGGAAAGCGGCCACCGGTGAAAGATAAACATGTATACGTGTCAATATAAACCCAAGCGGCCAAGCTCGAAAGTCTTCTTCCTTCGCTAACGGTTCGAGCGCAGCGGCGGTATGCTCGCCCCGCCGCTGCTACTACGCTTATAAACAGTAGTTATGTTTAATGTTGGGATGCGTCCTTCCATCGACTCGGCATCCCACATCTGGTGACCCGGAAACCGAACAAACCACACCGCCATGGCCGAACCAGAAGACCACCGCCCTGACAAGTTTGCCAGCCTACTACAGAGAACTTCTGGCGATATACGAAGCAGTGCAACACTTTCGCCATATTCTCTAAGCACAGAACTGCATCATCTATACCGACCACAAGCCTCTTACCTACGCCTTTTCTCAACGTCGCGACAAACTCCCGCCTGTACAGCAGAACCAACTCTCGTTCATTGCACAGTTCACCACCGACATCCAACACGTCAGCGGAAAAGACAACGTGGTCGCCGACGCGCTTTCACGTGTAGCAGCCATCAACTCGGGGCAGATAACAGCGGACGTCCTCGCAGAGGCTCGGACTACGCACGCCTAACTGCAGGAACTTCTCAAGGGCAGATCCTGACTACAGCTGCAGCACGTTCCCATTCCAGGGTCGACAACCACAATCTGTTGCAACATGTCGATAGGACGAAGCAGGCCCTATGTGCCCCTGTCCCATCGCCGTGGTCGTTTCAACCAGCTCCACAACCTCAGCTATCCCGGCATACGCGCCTCTACACGCCTCGGGGCTGACCGCTATGTCTGGCCCTCCATGCAGCGGGATTGTCCACCTGGGCACGCTCCTGCATTCAATGCCAACGCGCTAAAGTCACCAGACACGTCACGTCACCACTCGGAACATTCCCTCAGCCCTCTGATTGGTTTGAGCACGTCCACCTCGACATCATAGGACCCTTTCCCCCGGCTGGACCCTATCGCTACTGCCTCACCGCCATCGACCGGTACACTCGATGGCCCGAGGCATGGCCCCTCGAGGGAATAACCGCGGAAGACGTCGCCTCGGCCTTCTTCACCGGCTTGATTGCTTGTTTCGGCGCCCCACGCCGCGTAACCACCGACCAAGGACGACAGTTTGAGTCGCACCTTTTCAGGCTCCTCGGGCTGACCATCGGTTTTGAACGCTTGAGGACCACCAGTTACCACCCCTGCGCCAACGGAATGATCGAGCGCTTCCACCGACAGTTCAAAGCAGCCATTATGTGCCACCCAGACTCAATCTGGCTGGAGGCCATCCCAGCCGTCATCCTAGGTCTTCGCGCCACCTTGAAGCCGGACATCCACGCTACACCAGCGGAGCTCGTCTACGGGGAACCACTCCGTCTCCCAGGTCAATTTATCGCTGCACTGCCTTCCAGCCCAACGACGTCAGATCCCACCGACTTCGTCACCCGGCTCCGATGCACCATCGCTGCCTTACGCCCGTCACCTTCAGCCCACCACTGCAAGCCTACACCTTTCGTGTTCAAGGAGCTAGCATCGTGCACGCACGCTTTCCTCCGCGACGACACCGTCCGCAGGCCTTTCCAGCCACCCTACAGCGGACCCTACCTGGTCGTCCATCGTGACGACAAAAACCTCACTCTGCGCCTGAACGGGAACGACGTCCGCGTCTCGATTGACCGGCTCAAACCCGCATACAACGCTGCGAACGAACCGGGCAGCGCCACTCCATCCACAGGCATCTATCTGCAGCCGCCGACGTCGCAGCCCGGCCGCTCCGGTCCCGACACGCTCTGGACGTCCGGTCCGCCTCCCAGATTTCTACAGACCCAGAGGGCTCTACACTCCGCGGGGGGGGGGGGGGGGGGTGATGTGGCGACACACTGCGCACAAACCGGCGCAGCCTCCGCCTCGCCACTTGCTCCCCGGCGTGACACGGCTGCATGCTGCACCCCGCCTCCGATAGGCGACAGCGCCACCGCAGCGTCGCCGGAGGCTTGTGTCACGGACGGTGGGTATAAACCCAAGCTGCCAAGCTCGAAAGTCTTCTTCCTTCGCTAACCGTTCGAGCGCAGCGGCGGTATGCTCGCCCCGCCGCTGCTACTACGCTAATAAACAGTCGTTATGTTTCATGTTGGGATGCGTCCTTCCATCGACTCGGCATCCCACACCAGTATCGCCACTGTAGCTGTAGTTCACCATTTTGCCTTCCTCTGACGAAAAAATATTTAAAAGCACAGTAGGTTGATTCTCGTCTAAAAGAATCGAAACTTGCTCTTATTGAAATGCAGTACCCCTATTAAAATGTCTCATGCTAGAATTATTCGTAAAAGCAAATTCCAGCGAATCCTTATAGTGGACATATTAATAGCAAAGGCAACCAGCCAGTGGCGAAGAACACATGTGAAAGAAAAGCTTTGTGAATTCAACCCCAGATTTCCATGCCTTCATTGCATGCATGGATTCTGCCACCGTTTCTCCGATCAGAAAGCATGGGTGCCACCCAGATAAAGAATTAAAAGCAACAATTGGCCGCGAGGAAAAGCAGGCACACGAGGCACACCTCGACTAAGCCCGGTGGGCAACTCAGGCCAGTGGAGCTCTGGACTAGGGGCCCCACCCGCCCGCTTCCCCAACCCTTTGCTTATACAATAAACGTTTTCAATTTAATTGAGCTAAATTGGCCGTATGCCTGCATGAATTACCATAATGAAATGGTGTGCTGAAACCATGGTGACCATGAGCATTGTTTACACCCTGAACGGTGTTAAAGTGGCACTTTTCCGTACCGCCCCCCCCCCCTTTCTTTTTTCTACTAAAAGCTTTCTATGCTAAAATTTTATCTCTCAGGCTTCTCTGTTGCTTGATAAGTTTGAGTCTGAACTATGGTTTCTTTCGTGCTGAAGTTATTCCTAATAACGTCTGTGATGTAGCGTAACGTATCGTCTCGTTCGTAGATCTTACTGTCTTCATTCCTTATAGCCGTTTGCGAGTTTATTGGAGCTCCGAGTGCTCTTATGTGGTTCGAGAAACCTTCTTGAGCGCTTTGTATCTTTTGCGAATGTTGTGAACGCAACGTTCACTTGCGCATTTAAGTTTCTCTCGCGCGAGCTTACGCACCACCATTTTCTTTTCTCGGTATTTGTTCCATCTATGGAGAAGTTCTTCGTGTAATCCCAACATTTTGGCTTCTCGACGAGCCCTAGACGCCTCCTTACGGTCTTGTATAGTTTGATTTATCTCCGTGTTCCACCACCTACGTGGTTTCCTCTTTACAATAGATGCATTTTATTACCGCGTCTGTCTTATTCCCTGCTGCATAACATCTACCAGTTGCTTATATTCCCAGGCTGTTGTAGGAAAAGCCTTCATTTTCTTCTCTATATTTTCTTGCGATCTCTGTTATTTGTTCTTCAGTCATTTTTAGAAATTCGGATTCTATTGGTTCGTGTCTTGTGTATCTCTCCCAAACATTAATGTTAAACATCTATGATCGCTACCCAGGCTATTTTTGCATGTTCATCTGTTATCATTTCGTCTAGTTCGTAGACCATTTCTGAGACTAAGGTGTAGTTGACATGACTGCCTGTTTCCGCATTGCCACGCTACCCGTCGATGACACTTATTCTTCCTGTTAACTACTATAAGGTTCTGTTCATCACACAGACCCAGCACTAGTGAACCGTTTTAATCAGTATATCCGTCTAAATACTCCACATGGAGTATTCTACGTTCATATAATACCACCTGGCCGGATTTCTTGAACTCATTAATACTGCTGCTAATGCAAATCAATCAATTCTTCATTTTTATCCCTGCTATCACTACCTCTGCATAGGTAAGCTACTCCAAGCTACGTCTCTTGGCCTTCCCATGTGCCACTAATACAAAAATGCTCTTTTGATGCCTCTTTTACTATTTGCCACTTGATACCTAGCCTAATTAGCATGGCTACGCTTCTGCCTTTTTTTTGGACCCAGTGATTCTGTCGCACCTCTCCCATTGTCAGTAACAGGCGGTTGCTCCAAGACCCCTAGATGCGTTTCGGTCAAGGCGTACACGCTAATAGCTTTGTAATCAGCTGCGTTTGAATTTGTAACAACTTTTCTTGCTTGCGACCACCCTGCATATTTACGTAACTCTTTGTGGTGTAATTCTGCTCCTTGCTGGTGTGTCGATACATCCAACAGTTAACCTTTCTTCCTGAGTGCCTGAAGCCCGCCTAAAAAAGCCACTGCCCGCGCCGCGAATCGACGCCCAATCGGTGTTGCTGCACTGTCGCTAAAATGTATCCTGTCACGCACAAAAGCGCCTTCGTGTCCTGCTCCGTACACTTATCGCTTGATCGGCCGTAAAATTAATTGCCTTAACTAGCATCCAAATTTCACTCTTTAATGCAAGTACTGCCCTTTGAACTGCATACCCGTGCCTTTCAACATCTGGCACCATGTACACTGCGATTTGAGCTTCCTTTGAGACATTCCGCCGGTCGGTAACCCGGCGGAACCCAGCTTTCGCTTTGGCTCCGCTAATCGGTTTCCCCGGAAACGCGCTAAACTCGACTCATTTGCCGGACTCATGGTTACCCTCTCTATAATCACCGGTTATACTTTACGCATGTTGGAATCCCCATACAACTCGACACTTTTCCTCGTAGCCGAAAGCTGTGGCCGCGATGCGCTCCCCTCCCGTCTTACGCCTTCGCTTCTTCTTCCGCGGCCGGCACGTGAGTGGCAGCCCGTCCGTGATCATCACTGACGTGTCCGCGACTAGATTCCTGCATGGTGGTTTCGGCTTCCTTACCTGTTCTCGCTTCGGAACCAGCGCCATTACCAGTGCTCGCATCGAAGCGTTCACCATTTCTTTGGGAATGGTGGCTTTCAGCTTCATTTTTATGTTGGCTAGCTTAACTTCTACCTCCTTCCTTTCCTTCTGATCGCTCTTGAGTTCCTTTTCTAGCTTCCCAACCGGCTTAGCTAGCTCATCCTTCTCCTGCTCAAACCGGTCTACTCGCGACCACACACATCCTACGGATAAAAACTGCTTCGCTTGCTTCGCGTACTGACTCAAACTGGGTTTCTTCCAACACGTAGTAACGCTCGCCTTCAGAACAACGCACGTGTGGGTTCCTCCTAAGACCGACCATCATCTTGTACTAAGTAGGCGTAGTACAAAAGTAACCCTAATTGAAGAAAACAACTTAGAAGTACAATTACTCGTTACCTGCTTATATCTAATCAAAAAGACCAAGAAACTGAAAAGCACGAAAAACATTATATATAGACTGGTCGGTTAACCTAACACTTCTAAGAACCAAATGAGCGAAAAATTAAATTAAAGAAAGAAACTTATCGCTATGGCGCGCTGCTGCTGCTGCGCTGAAAAGGCACTTCCAATCGGCACGTGCGTTCCCTCCGGCCTCACTGTAGAGTGACGCCGAATGCAGAATGCAGCCTGGCAAAATTGCGCCATCTCATGGGAATGCTATACAACTAGCGTGTTCTTTTCGTGACGTCATTTTCATGACGTACGTACACGTGACAAACTATTGTTGGAGCCAGCCATAAAACCACAAATTGAATGCAACCAACTCTAGAGGAGAAGCTCCTTATAGCGCCCATGCTTTCAAATCGGCAACCGCAAAGGTGCTGCCATGTTGCTACCCAGTGTAGGCGAGCAGGCGGAAACGATGAAATTCAATTAAGGCGAGACGCGCAATCTACGCGATCTAGAGCGTCCCTCTGTATGATGGCACCATTTAGTTCAGTCGCCTGCAAACGCATCTTTTCAGGCAGCTTAAATTTCACATCTAGATATTATAAATAATCATCCTACCTTTGGAAAAAGAAGAAACGAAAACGCGTGTCAATATCTGCTTCTCCTGCTTGTCTACACAATTACCGTCGAAAATTTGCTTTAATCTTGAAGATTTCGGCACCACTCGACAACTAAAGTCGCAAGGCTTACGCCGATACTAAGTTTTCAACGGCGGGTGTACATTTTCCCAATCTTTGGAGGACTTTTCTCTGCCACCACACGACAGTTGCGCTACGCCTATAGCGTACTCCCCGGCAGAGGCTCAGCGGGCGAGCTCTGCGCGGCTACGCACGCCACAATGTCTACGGCTATGCAAATCGCCGTTGAGGGTGAGGATATCTCTCCCGACGAAGTCAGTGAAAACGCTGGGTGGACCACGACATTATACAAGCGAAAACCCATCAGCACCCGATCGAGGAGGGCGGCCGAGCCCCCGACACGCTGCGTGGCGGGAACAAATGCCCGGCTCCGGCGACTGTTAAGAAACGGCTCACCACTGCTTCGAGACTGCCTCGACTACCGAAAAAGCACGTTCGAGTCATATTCCGTCCTGGTGGATGACTGGACATCAAGAAGATGGGCCACCTAAGAGTTGTCCAGGCCCTCACTAACGTCGCTAGGCTTACAGAGACGGATACGGCGGAGGCTATCATATGTCCGAACATGGTGCAAAACATATTGGTGGCAAGCACACCATCAAAGCGCAACTCCATGGCTTACGCTGATGTGAAAGCGATACTTATTGGACAAGCAACTTACGCAGTCAGTGCCCATTTCGCTGCCCCCGAAAACTCATGCAAGGGTGTTATTCGCGACATGGATCCAACCATCGAGCGGGAGGAGCTCAAACGCCTCATCCTTCAGCCGAAGAATCTAAGCGCCCTCGAGGTGAGAAGAATCAAGAACACAAGCACGGCAGTCTTCCTCTTTGATGTACTCAAAGTCCCGGACTAAGTAAAATGCGGTCCCAATTTGGTCAAATGCTCAGTATTTCGGAGATAAACTGCTATGCATGTGGAAGGCTGGGTCACAGAGCCGACGTTTGCCCAACTACTTAAAATGCAATCTGCCGCGGCTGTGGTGCGAGCAACCCAGACGATAAACACGAATGTACGCCGAAGTGCACCCTCTGCGAAGGCCCTCATCCCACCGCAGACAGAACCTGTAAGCAAAGGTCTCAAATTCTGTTCGCCGTTAGACAACCGAGAAGAGAACGGCGCAACCACGACCAATCCAACCAATCAACTGGTCGCCAACCCCTCTCAAGCCGGCCCTCAGCAGCTCGGAGCCGATCCCGAGACCCCGGCGGCGACGACGGCGGCTGCCAGAACCATGCCCCTTCTGTGGGACGCTCCACGGAACGCTCGTCTTCCAGGGGCCGCTCCCGTTCCAGGGGACCAGCAGTCCAGGAGCCTGTTAATTGTGTTACCAAATGGGCTGACCGGGTCACGGAATCGCCGAAAAACGTAACGGAGGGTCAATTGCCAGGGCACAATATTATAGCACAGTTGGAAAAAGAAAATGCTTCGTTAAAATACGCAATGGAGCAGCTTAGAGCAGAAATTGCAGAACTCAAAAAGGCTAGCAAGCCAGAGACGGTACAACCCACTCAGAACCCTGCTGCCGAAACTCCCATGGAGATCCCAGTAGCGGAACCGACTACCAATGGTCTACCCAAAAAGAGGGCGTTGGTGGTTCATGCCTCAGACAAGAGCGCCAGTGTTCGTAAATTGTTAAAGACGATAAATAAAATCGATAAATCCCTCGAAAACGTTTAAACTGTAATTGACAAACTCGCGGAAGTGGTCAGAGCACCAGGGGTCCGACGCGATAATCTGGAGCACCACGTTTCTGCAACGGCTCCAAGTACGTCGTTGGACAAGCTGAATATTACCGACACTGAATGGTCGGCAGCGGCTGCATTGCGCAGCATTTTATAAGACAAGCTAGCTAACTACTACGTACCACCATGGCGGCACATCATAAGGCAATTAATGCCTGGCAGTGGAACTAACAGGGGGCTCCATCGTAAAAGGAACGTCTTCCAACCGTTCATTCGCTCACACCCGGAAAAGCCGCATGTCATTTTATTACAAGAAACGCTCATGGATATGATCACCCTACCGGGCTATAAATCGCATACCCAGTATGGTGATGGGAAAAGGGGCATCAGCACGTTAGTCACTAACAAATGTACCTTCATAGTCCACGATCTTAATCTTGAATCTAATAAGGTTGAACAGTCGCTCATCGAAATCATCCCCAGCGGACAGTTCAAGACCAGTGTAATAATACTCAACATATACAGTACACCCAAAGACCTCAGACAAAGATTCGCGGCAAGCATCAACAGGGCCGCTAGCAAGGCCAAGACATTCCCATTCCTGGTGGCCGGAGACTTCAACGCTCCGCATCAAGCATGAGGGTACCCACAAGCTCACCGCAACGGCGTTGACCTATGGCAAGCCACAGTCAACAATAACCTCACACTTATAACAGATCCGGCTTTTCCGACCAGGATCGGCAACTCCTACTCTAGGAATACCACGCCTGACCTCTTTTTCATACGGAATGTAGAGTCGGCCTTTTGGTGCAACTTCCACGTGGACCTAGGCAGCGATCACAATATCCTGGCCACCTGCGTCAAAGTGAGAAGTGGGGACCTCAAAGAGTTCACCATTACAGACTAGGACTCCTTTCGCAAGATTAGGGAGGAGCGAGCACAAACAGAGGAATCAGCCCTTAGCCTAGAGCAGTGGGTTGAACAGTTATAAGAGGACATCAGGGCGGCGACAAAGAAAGTCCACACTGAACTGGAGGTGTACAGGATGGATAGCCGCCTCGCTCATCTTCTAGAAGCTAAAAAGTCACTGTTGAAGAGATGGAAAGGGCAGAAACTCAACCGAGGGTTCCGAAAAAAGATCACGGTGCTCAACAAAATTATAGAAGATCACTGCGAAACCCTGAGCAAAGAACAATGGGGTGAGGTCGGCAATTCGGTGGATGGACAGATGAGAGTTGGAGCTAAATGTAACCTACTCAAGCATTTGAGTAGATGCACAATACATTGTGCATGCACAGAAACACTCAATGCATTGTGCAACACTCATGCACAATGTATTGTAAAGGACCACCTAGGCAATAATATTGTGATGGTGACAAGACATTTTAATTTAAAGCAGGAAAATTAAGGATATGTAAGTGCGTTCAAGTTGCCCTTCCCAAGAACATTCGCCGACGATTGCGATATTCCCTAAGGCAAAATTTGAGCGCAGTTCTGTGCGTGCTTTGATTTCGCGATATATTGGCTGGCGCGGACAATCTGTGTCGTGCGGCACGCTGCAAACAGAGCTAAAGTTGGCGCGACTGCTTCGCTAATCAGGAGGTCACGAGAGGCAGCGCGTGAGTGAAGTGCGGGCGCGATTCACTGCAGCCGCCGTAGACAGACTTCCGCTCATGCAGCGCTTTGTTTCCATATATGGGGACGCGCTCGCCACAAGCCACCAGTGAACAGACGACGGCGAGCTACCATCTCGTGGCGGTCGTCGCCGGTCTTGCGCAGCACTGCGTTTTTCTTCCCACGCTTTCGCGATACCCTTCCACGTCATGGTGCTGCTGCGCCTTCTTCCTCCGCTTTCCTGTTCGCTATCGCCGCCGTTCATCGCTCGCTCTTCGCTGAGCTCGTTCGCTCGGTCACGCCGAGGGACAACACCGACGGCGACGCTCAACGCAGGAACGGGCGCCTAAGAGCTGCGCTCTAAAAGTGACACCTCGAAGGAATTCCAGGGATCGGTTTTTCCTTGCTTTCTTTTCACCTGTGCTTCTTTGTAACCGATCGCGTCTTTGGTGCCTGACGTAAGTGTCGGCTCAGATTGATTGGCCCTAAGCATATGGAGGAAGGTCAATCAACTTACTGATGGCACCGTCCTGCTCCTCATCCATCAATGTTCCAAGCTGATGGCCATCACACGGTTGCAGGGGAAGTGCGTATGATATCTCTGACGAAGGCTCCTCAGTCGTCTCCATGAATGAATCGGAGACTGCAATAGGCTCTTTGGCTTTCTCCACCTGTAGGGAAAATCGGCGCACAGTATTACATGCTACTCGCATTGGTCGTGGGCATCCACATGACATCTAGGAGAGTGCAGCTGTACACTGCCTTACCTACACAGCATTTTACTGTAGGTGTGCGAATAGTGATTTTTGAGACCGAATGTAATACGAATCGAATAGTGCTAGATGCAAATCAAATCGAATATCCAATGCTGTTCGAATAGTTTTCGAATAATGAAAAGGCGTTATCACAATTAACATAAAACGATATAACCATCCAAGCATAAATAAAGTTAGAAAATTTCTGTTATTGATAAATAGTCTGCTAGAAAGAGTTGTTTATTAAAAACACAAATGCACCATTAGGAGCAAACAAGTAGTTTCTTCCCACGCAATTTTTTAATTAAGGTGTTTTAAGTGCCAAGACCACCATCTTTTGATAAATGATATATCACATGATATACCTGTAAAAGTCAAATTATATGCGGATGACTGCATCCTATACTCAGAAGTAGAAAACCATACAGACCATATTCATTTAAACGATGCCTTTCAAAAGGTCATTCGTTGGTGCGATAAATGGCAGATGTCAGTTAATTTTAAAAAGGCTGTTTTCATGAAAATTTCTCACAAACGTAACCCTCTTCATTTTGCATATTCAGCCACTAATGTTTTTTTGCAGGAGGTACAACACTATAAGTACCTTGGTCTTTGGATTTCGAATGACCTTAACTGGACGAGACATATTAACACTGTAGTAAGCTCGTGCAATTACAAACTATTTTATCTTAGACGAGCTCTCAAGCTCTCCACTCCCGCCGTTCGCCTTATTGCATTTAAGGCAATTGTTCAACCTACTTTAGATTATGCATCCATAATTTGGTACCCTCACACTAGAAAAAATATCAGCAAAATGAAAAAAATTCAAAAGAGAGCTGTTAGATTTATTTATAACAGTTTCGGCCGTTCTTCAATAACATGTTTATTAGCAAAAGCCAACCTCCCAACACCTACGCAAAAAAATAAAGTATTGAGATTTTTCTTTCAGTTAGTTAAAGGTTATTTTAAGTTAGACTTATCACATATACTTGATTTCTCCACAGGATATGCCACAAGGCATGCCTTTAGAATAACCCCACCCGTAAGTATTCGTTTTTCCCTAGGACAGTGGTGCGAATGGAATAACGAAGTTGTTTCATCCTTGAACCTTTTTGCTGCACAGTGTCTGTATTCTATTGCACGTGTTCAATCACTGTAGCGATCGTGATCAGCTTGAATGTAGCGCTGATTTCATTATATGCCCTTATGCCTGCTTATTGCAAACCGTTGTCTTGTCTGAAAGCGTGTACTCGCCTTACCTGTTTTATATTTATTTGTTTTGCCGATTTGTACATTTAGCAAATGTATACCCACCCTGCTAAAACCCTATATTAGGGTTGCAGTATTTATAAATAAATAAATAAATAAATAAATAAATAAATAAATAAATAAATAAATAAATAAATAAATAAATAAATAAATAAAAAATCTTATTTATCAGGCACGCCGTAGTGGTGGACTCCGAGTAATATGGACCAGCTGGCGTTCTTTAACGTGCACCTAAATCTAAGTACCCGGGTGTTTTTGTGCATTTCGCCCCCACCGAAGTGCGGCCGCCGTGGCCGGGATTCAGTCTCGCGACTTCGTGCTCAGCAGATACAAAGGGTTGTTCAGGGAGTACGAATTATCACTGTACAGCCTGCAAAGTATGGCTACCTAAGTGTACGTTGCCTGCTCCACTTTGCAAGTTCTCATGTTTTATGTCTATACTATGACCGCGGGGGTGAAAACTTACCGTACTTTTGCTCCAGTTTCATGTTCATTTGGGCGCACTTGACGTTTTGAAACATTTGAAATGTATTTGAAAAATATTCCAGTTTCTGAATAATGACTATTCGTTTCGAAGACCGAATCGAGTAGGACACTATTCGATTTGTTATTCGGAAGTTTCGAACATTCGCACACCCCAACATTTTACACATAACCAACAAGAGGTTAAAATGGTATTTTCTGCGCCTTGCAAGCTGGCAAACATGTGTAAGCGGACAAATTCATATTCCAACATCTAAGAAACAAAAAATTTCAGCGGATCCAACCCGTTGGAATCTACATACAACGAAGTTTTGTGTGAGTAGGTAAAGAGTATACGGAGCACTGCACGGGCCGTGATTTTCGGCCCGGTACCTGCCCGGTGACTGAAAGCGAGACCCGGGCCCAGGCCAAACTCGAAAAAAAATTTCACCTACCCGATCCGGCCCGACCGCAAATCAGCCTTGAAGGAAGCCTGAACGTGCCGTCGAGCGCAAGGTGTTTATAGCAGCAATCGATGTTTTGTTGGCGCACGCTTCTTGAACAAGTACTTTAACCTTCAGTAATTTACCTTACAAACGTTGTCAGGGTGTAAAAGATGAACAGACATGCCGGAGCGTTTATTCAGCTGCGGCCTAGTGTAGTTACTTTTTCTGCAAATACAGTGGTGGGAATCGTCAAGAGCGTTTTGGAGCTGATGTTGTATCAGGCAAAATTATTTGTAGGATGTGTCTCCACTTTAGCAGCAGGTTGCCATAGCAAGAGCAACACAGGACGAAAGCCAAGTTTATTGGCTTCATTGCAGATACAGTTGAACTTAGATATAAAGAAACGAGCCTTAACGAAGATTTTTGTTTCTGGAACCTTATTTTATCAAATCTCATGTATTTTGTCACCGCAGTTTAAGACGTCTTGCGATCTGTTCTATTTAGCGAGGACTTCGTGCACGGCATGTATTTAACAGAAGTAATGGACAGTCAAAAAAGAAAAAAAAGAATCATACGTTTATTCTTGTATCACGTCACTAAAAATATTCAGCCTAAGTGCTTTGCAGCATATTTATAGTTTCTTGTCTTCCTCTACATGTTTTTGAGCAAAAAAGGCAAATTATCAAAAGACTCTGGCTTTAAGCACGTCCTATGCTCGAGCATCACATATGCGGCCGCGCTAAAGTTTCTCACGCTGCTTGCGCTAGTCACCGGAAGGCACAGAATCTGGGTTGTGAGCTGAGAAAGGAGGGGGAAGTCGTCTTTCTCAGACTTCCACCACTGGAGCGGATTTATAATGTGTTGGCAAACCTCCGTGGCATGGACATATCTGTCCAGCTCTTTAAGTTGGCTCCCTAACGTCGTGCCACTCTTCAAAATCAGCCTCGAACTTCCCCTTTGTAGGTTGTTTCAGCAGTGTTTCTATCAGCCTGCAAGAAATTCGTCGAAATGGTGGCCGTTGTTGCTTTCACTGAGGTGCACACTGTGCTTATTTCATCTTTATCGAGCGCGCGCAGCCGACCGAACGGTGGCTACGAAAACGTCGCGGTCTTGTGGCGTTCACTCAGCTCCAGTTTCTCCTGCAGGAATTCTTCGGCCCTCTATTTCAATACAGCAATACTCGATGCGTCAGCTGGCATGACCATCAAATGCTTCTTCAGCTTTGTTTGACAGAGCAGAACGACTGGCAGGGCAGGTTTCTTCTCTTGTTCGAGCATTTCGATTGCTTCTTTAAATCGTGCCAAAAAGTGAATTATCTGCTTTATAGTAGTTTTGCTAACTTCTTCCATTGGCGAGCTTCCTCTGGAATCCAGGAGGATTCCAACCTCCTCGTATACTTCCTGTACGCAGAATTCAGCCTAGTGAATTTTTAATTGCACCAGGTACTCACTTCATGATTTATACCGGGGTGTAGCTGGCTGGCCAGCCCGCTCTGCTTCAGGAAGGTGACGATGGGCTTTACGTTTTGCAACTGCCCACGCACGTGTGTTACATGTTCATTCAAGAAGCCATCGTCAAAGGTGTGGTGGAGGATGGTGTTCAGGACACGTGTGGCGCAGCAGATCCTCGTGTACGGTCGAAGCGCACTGATGACGTTTGCTCCTTGGTAACGCAACGTTTTCTAGCAGGCCCTCACCCCGTCCAATCTTCGCGCACCTCCGCACAAGCTCTCTCTGGATGCTATTGCCTCTCTTCTTGTGGGGGGAAATTACTCGTAAATAATACCAAGCTTTTCAGTTCCCAGTCGTCGTTGACGTAGTGAGCAGTGGCTGTGATACACGCCGTTTTCTCATAATCGTCAGTCCACATGTGGACCTTAATGGAACAACGGCCTTCCTCCATCGCTGTCTTGATCACTGACATCAGCGTTTCTTCTTTCTGAGGTTTTACGTGCCAAAACCAGTTCTGATTATGAGGCACGCCGTAGTGGAGGGCTCCGGATAAATTTTGACCACCTGGGTTTCTTTAACGTGCACTCCAATGCAAGCACACGGGCGTTTTTGCATTTCGCCTCCATTGAATCATCAGCGTTTCTCGTAAATCCCCGGCCACTTGAACTGTCTTGCTGGACACCGTCGTGAGGTGCGAAATTAAATCTTTGGCAGTTATGCTGCCGTAACCCGCACCCAGCGACAACCTCATCGGCAAGCTTCAAAAATCCATCATATCGCCCGACATCGAAGGGCCTCATATCTTTAGCCCACCATCGGACGCATGCTGTCACCTTTTAGGCTTGCACTGAACCGCGGGCTCCTTTGCAGACAAGAAGGACGTTAGCACAGCAGATCCTGCCGTTGATTTACACTTGTGCCTGTTCAGGTGAGACGTTCCGGTCTTACTGGTGTCAAAGCTTAGAAAGACCTTGCAGTCTTTACATTGTACATGTCCTGTTGGAGATAAAGTGTTCGAGTCAACAATCGAAAGAAACTTTTTCCGAACTTTACTCGTTTGGGAGTGCTTTGACACAAGCTTCAGTTTCCCAGAAGCAATGCCCTCCTTCAAGCATGTATTCATTGTTGCCTGCATACATGTAAAATTATGAGGTGATGTTACGATTACCAAAATATCGAGTCAGTTATTGAAACAAATGAATTCTAAATGTATGCTTGCTATCTATTTAAAAATCAGTAAAGTAATTATTTGTCAGTTTCATTTTTGTTGGGCACCTGTCATGCTCACATTAAAAATCGTCTTTAGAAGTTCGCTGGCTGCGCTCGAGCAATATTAGAGTCAGATTATCGTGGGATTGGCCTATGCATGCCGGAGTGATGCGCTGCTGTCTCACACGGACACTTCTAATCGCGATTGAGTTACTCATTGTTGAACTAAATCCTGATTGGGCGCTTTCACATGGCCACTGTCATGCGCTCTTGATTACGAATCTGCCAATCGCCCTGAAAAAGTTCAATTTGAATGAGCGCCGATACCGATGTGCGGTGAAAAGTCACCTTGGGGCAGCGATGCAAGCGAATGGCAGCCACGCACTGCGGAGAGTTCACGAGAGCTAATAATGCCGGCGAAAAGGTTGCACTGCGCTATCCCAGAGCACCATAACTGACAAAGGAAACGTCTAGTTTCCATTTCACTAAGCGAAATAACATTTCTTCGTGAAATGCTTTCCTTGGAATGAGGCCAAGCATAGGGCGAGGACGGCGCCAGGAGACAAGGCACGCAGCGATTTCTTCAGCAATGGCGACAACCGACCACCTGCGTGCGCGAAAGGGTGCCAAACTAAGTCGGCTGTGGGCACCAGCCTTAAACTTGTAAACATAGACATAATAAATAAATTAACAAACATGTTTTGACGCGCGCACAAGCAAACATGAACCAAGCGCGGCAGCGAGAGAATTGACCTTTGTGCTACGTCTCGTATCAACGCGAACGAAGCCGCGAAAATACAGCGCACGGTGGACTGTTTTTTCGCGGCCGCCCGCAGTAGAACGCGCCCCCTTCCTAACCTACCCCCAGAGCATTTTTTTTGCTTTCTTTAAGTAGCGACAAGCTTTGAAGCACCGCCGACGAATCTCATTGGTCGGGGCTCATTTAGGCAGCCATGTTCTTCCTAACGCTGTTCCGCCGCAGTCACTCGCACGCTCCTGCGAGCTAACTTGAGGTCAGGCTTCAGACACATTATAGTGAGCAGCATTATAGTACGCGTTTATCTTTTTGTCTTTTCGTTGTGCGCAGGATTTTCTGTGGTCGGCGCGAGCGCAGCTAGAAACGCGGCAGACGTCGTATTGCGCGACCGCAATTCAACGCGGCAGGCGCCGCCGTAAAGACAACTGTCGCGTTCGGCCTCTACAGTGCAGTACTAAGCCGCTTTTGGGTTCGTATTTGACTATCTGGCCCCATGCCTGAGACTTATAGTTGACTCATGCAGCGAAGAAGCGGCCGTTGACGGTCTACGCGGATACGCCGCTTCAGGAGGTTAGGAAGAACATGACTGCCGACGGAGGTAGATGTCGCTACTTAAAAGAGAGCAGAACATCTAAGGACTTTAGAGTGTACTACACAATGGTCGAGTGGGCCGAACGGCGCTCCCCCGCTGAGGCGCCGCGTGTGGAAAACAAATGACACCATCTTCCCGTAGGGGAACCCTGAGTAGTATGCGAAGCAGCCATGGGGTCGACTCAAGTTCCCATTAGTTTTCAGTTCGTCGTTTCCGTTAGGTTGAGGTACGTAGCTACCGTTATATTTACCGTGGGTTGCGGGAGGAGAATGAGAGGAGCGGAGCGCGCGCGTCATTATACCGAGAGCTACAGTGGCGCCCCCAGCGGAGTATGCAGCGCCTACCATCGCGCTTCTAACTACAGTGCACTAGAAAATACTTCTAGTTCACTGTACTTCTAACCTAAGGTGCTTCGCATTATCACGCGCGGAGCCGCAGGTGTTGCCATTCGTTGCGCAATCCGGAGAGGAGAGGGGCGTTGGAGAGGAGAGGAGGAATGCCGAGAGGAGAGGAGATGAGACAAGGAGAAGAGACAAGGGAGAGTGGGATGCGCATGCGCAGTAGAGGTGCGGAGAGGAGAGAGGGGAGGAGGATGCGCATGCGCAGTAAGGGTGTGGACGCCGCACGGCAGATCGATGGAAGGGTGGAGGGAGTGACATAGCCCCGACTTAGAGTGTACTATTATGACCCTTTTCGCAGAGCAGTTTGTTTTAGAGAAACGAGATGGCGCTTACGGCGGCGCGCCATACGTCTCCTCAGCGACCGCGCACGAATACGAAACCATTTCCGCTTTTCCGAAACCAAACAAGCTCTCCTCGAGGATACACAAATTTGCTCATCCGCCTGCATTGTATTGCTAACATTCAAAGAAAGGGCTTCAGACCCGGTACATCGGCAAGAGTGAGTACTGATCGTTAAACAATGATAACGGGAGTAGCGCCGCCTCCTGTCATAGTAGGCTTCGCGCACAGTTTTACGCACATCTACCCCAACCAGCACGGAAACTTACACCCACTCTTTTGCCAACGTGTCAAGAATAAGTGAATGGGCGCACACGTGAATATATGCGCACTATATACGCACAATAAGTGACGGTACTACATCGATAGCGCACGAATGGTCGAAGCTGAATGTTTCGTGACGGTCCACAAGAGTAAGCGAGTTACTCGCGATAATACGCATTTGCTACAAGGTATTGCAATGTGCACAACAGCTACGTTTCAAGCCTTGCGCGTAGCAAGAACAAATCTATCGGAACTGAGCACACCTACGAGCGATTAGGCAGAAAATAATCAGAAGGAGGCCGCACCGAGGAACTTCACTGTGTCACAAGCTGACAAGCCGCTGCTTCAAAATATTTGCCAAATAAAGTACACAAAGCAAAACACACTAATCCTGATTCAATTCATGAGCCGAATGTTTGGGTAGCTTGAAATACATATTTAACCCCGATTTTAGAACAAGTACAATATACGCTGCTTGCGCCGTTTGGACATAGGTCAATCAGCTCCGAAAGCGCTTTTGTATGCCCTCTGAAGCTGTGATCAAAGCTTCGTGTCGTTCACCCAGTCACCGTTTACGGTATCTCCCAAAACAGAGGTTTTGTAAGCCGCGCCGGCGTCATAAACTTATATTGTAAACAAGGAGGCAACGGAGGCTGTTGAGGCAAGCAATGGACGCGTCACCACGTGATCAAACATGGCAGCGCCCACGGGGTCGCCACGAAAAGGGTTTTTTTTTGTTTTTTGTTTGTTTTGTTTTTTACAGACCGTTAACGGTCAAATGGGCCGGACGGTGCTCTCCCGCTGAGACGCCGCGTGTGGAAAAATAGTGCGAGGGCGCTGCGAGCGAACTGGATTGGGGCGTAGACGCGCTTCGCGGCATATTCAACGTACTTTCGCTGCGGGCGCCGAGGCAGATTGCGCATAGTAGGCTCTTAAAATAGTGCTTTATTTCAACTGCAAAATTATGCTTACAACATTTTGCCAAACATATATATTTGAGGCATGGATTATACAACGCAACGTCTTCAATTTTGCTGTTGTCGTGAACGAGCGCGCGTTCGCTACGCGGACACTGGCGGGCGCCCAGTTTTTTTTCGCAGAACGTCTGTGCAGTACATTTTTTAAAATGTTTTAGTTGCTTTGGTGCGCCCATGACTCTTGAAGGCCGGTACCAAATGTAGTTTTAGCCAAGTGAACTGCTGTTTTTACCACTGTCTTCTAAATGTAACTGGTATCTCTGCAACATGAAGCTACGTAAGAACATTTTATTATTGATATCGTCTCATTTTACGTGCGCGTCTTGTTGGTGGATATTGATCAGGGACAATGATCGAAAAAAAACAATATTAGAGCGAAATAAACCAGATTCATTAATTGCGTGGCGCGAAGAATGGCAATTAAATCAAAGGTTACATAGACATATTTATTCACGATATACGTGTGAGGAAAAAAAAATAACAAATATTCTAAATGCACTAATTGAAAAAGTGAGAGCTCCCGACCGGAATAAGCGCACGTGTTTGCAGTAACAAACACACTTATTAGTGAATACTGCACAAGAAACTCTCATTCGCCGAAATAATATTCATAGCAGGCAAAACCATCTTATATATATATTTACGCAAGTGTGTTATTGATATACTGTACGACGGCGAACAGTCGTTTCCGTTCGAATGTAACGCATAACAGCACCATTGAAGTCGAAGTCTTCAATGGTGCTGTACGCAGTCGATGCAAGTGAAGACTGGTATTCCGAATGATTCTGCTGCCGGGGAGTCGTGGCTGTTGCGCAGAGGCGCAGTTCCTGAGAGAATTAACGCACGGGTGTTAATAAGTCCTGCTTAACAAGTTCCTGGTTGTCATTGAATACAAACGCCTCCCCCCCTTGGGGGCAGCCTGTAAATCTGCTAACTTGATCCAGGCAAGGAAAACTTTTTGACATTCTCACCATGTTTACAACCCATTAAAACTGGGTGCCCCCTGTGGTATCTTCAACGAACGCAACAGATCTGCACATACTTCTACGTGTATGTGAGGTATGCCGTAACTTTAATTATTTCATTATGGTCGTTATCATAGTGCACCGAATAACTGAAAGCAGCCGTTTATAATATACACGCTGCTGCTAAGTTGAGCGGTCATACATTTGGGCATGGCATTATATTTATGCATGAAATATAAGATAAGCGTAACAGGTTTTTCTCGGAAATCAGACTCGATAATAATTTATTTTGTTTAAACCCCTAGATAAAAGCCAAAGAACGCAGCCACATGCTTTTCTCTTTTTTTAAGTTAAATAAATTCTTCGGTTTTACGTGGCAAAACCACGATATGATTATGAGGTTTAGTTGTCGCCACCTGGGCTTCTTTAACGCGCACCTGAATAGGCTTGGGTTTACGTGGCAAAACCACGATATGATTATGAGGTTTAGTTTTCACCACCTGGGCTGCTTTAACGCACGCGAGTGTTTTTCCATTTTGCTCCCGTCTAATTCCGCGACCTGGATTGAACCCGCGAACTCCATGGAGTTAAGGTAGGTCACCACCTTCTAAAACCGATTTCTTGAAAAAAAAGGATTTTTTAATATTACTATTTTTAGATTCCCTCTTTATTGAAGAATATTTAGCAAAAAGAATTATTTTGATAGCTCAAGCGGTTCAAAAGTTCTGGCGATTTTTCCAACACCTCTTAGATGCGTCCGAAACCGAAACAGAAGGTTTCTGATACCACGGAGTCTGTTACCTCATCATAAATGTCTCTCAGAATGCATATTACGTCATTTTAGTATGCTTTAGTTCATTTTCAAGTGCAAGTCATTTTCTGAGTTCATTAAAAAATTCCACTAGAGGGCTACGGGGCGATACAGCACACTCTGTTTACTTTGCGCGCGTTCGCGTGGCGTTTGCGTCTGTGTCGCGTGTGCTTTTTCGTGCGCTTTTTGAACATCGTGGATTTAGCGCTGTCCACTCAAGAAGAAAGTCTGTGTACTCTATGAAATATGAAAAACACGGCCACTACACGACGATGGCATGTCTGACCAGTGTCTGCTGTTGTGTGAGGAAGGCCGCTCGCAACTCAGGTGGAGACGCAAAGCAGGCAAGAAAAAAGAATCCGTGCAACAGCTCGCTCAAAAGGAGACCGTGCCGCTTCCAAGGAGGGCCCAAGCTATGAGTCTGGTGGATTTTAGGCATTTCTGATGTATATTTATTACATAAACATTCATTTGAAATCTTTAAAGCCTTGTTTTCTCAAAACATGTTTTTTTTTTTTTTTTTTTTGCTTTGTGCAGTTGCGCGAACTGTGATAACTCTCCGTGTAATAAATATTTTCGCGTAAAATTTTGTGTGCTGTTTTGCTATACATAGAGCTGTGCATTCAAGCAGAATTAATGAAAACGAGCAGTAACTTTTTATACTATGGCCAATTGCGTAAGAAAAAACCTGCCGGATATCATCTTTATTAGTTTTTTTTTTATGATAACGCGCCTCAGCTTTGAAATACGGTGATGATGGTGCTTAGATGCACAGACTGTTGTCCTCACTACATACCTGCCAAGTCGCATTTGAATCGCATCGATCATATTTCACTTATGACTGTGGGCGCAACATGCATATTTCGGCACGTTTTGATTTTTATAAAAAAATTTTTAATTTTCTGCAATTTTCTGATTTTAAACATTCAAAATAACTAAGCTTTACACGCCAAAAGTGCAGTTGTAACTTTCGGACCATTACTGTGAGAATTTTTCTCGAAGGTGGTGACCTACCTTAAGCGGCTCAACGCCGTATCCATTATATAGCCACTAATTAGGCTACCGTGCAGGCTTTCTTTCTTTCCTCCTTTTTTTCTTTTTTTGAAGTATTCACTGGAGAAAAATTCCACGTACGGCTTACGGCAAAGATGAGCATATAGAATGACTAAATAAAACTGTTTTCGGCGCTCGAGCTCCTACCGCAATAAATGACCCCGTACCAATTACTCCGCATTCTGTTACGCGAGGAAGGCGGAAACTTGAATGGAATGTGCGTTGCAGTTTGCTCTTTTTTTATCTATAACAATGCTTCCCCTAAATCTGAGTACAAGGCGCCCGATGGGGATACTTGTTTCAAGCGGCAAGCAGGAAAGTTACATATGTTTCTCCGTCTGCGTTTCGCAAGACCTACTGATGGAAAACTATATGCCCAACTATACACAGGAGAGATACATGCTGCTTGAAGAACGAGAAAAATATTTGTTCTCCATAGGGAACCGTAGAATAACATAGTAGAATGAAAGCCGACACTAGCTGCGACCGCGATGCACGCGCATCAACGAGCGGCATTAAAAAATAAAATACAGAAGAGATAGCAAGGAAATTATTCTTAAGGCATAAATACATGTCATATGCAATTATGAAAATAGTTTGAGTGGTCTAAAGGCAAATATAAGTGTGCGAAGTAGTACGAATGCCCCTGCCGAGCTGTATCGCCAGCAGTTGATGCGGCCCAATCCACTTCGATCTCAGCGCCGCCACAGTATTTTTCCACATCGGGCGCCTCACCGCAAAGCATGCGCCGCCCCAGCCGCTCGTCCCACTCGACCGTATTCTAGTACACTCTACCCCGACCATAAGCTGCTTCGCTGCCTCCGCATCTAAAATTCTGCGAGGGCGCTGCGAGCCAACTGGATTAAACTGGATTGGGGCGGAGACGCGCTCCGCGGCATATTCAACGTATTTCCGCTGCGGGCGCCGAGGCCGATGGTGCATAATGATGATTAGTGGGGTTTAATGGCGCAAGGGCCAGATATGGCCAAAGAGCGCCATACACATGGTTATGAGTTTCTGATGGGTTGTTTATAAAATAGAGGAATGTACTGTGAATGGTGGATGTTAAGTGGCTGTAAATAGGCCTAAAATCAGTCGCTGTAACTTGCGTAAGATATATAACTATTAAAATGATGACAGTGACTAGAGATGTGGGAAATGACCATAGATGGTTTGTTTTGAGGTGATGATGTCATAAAACGTGTAAGTGAAAGTAGCACTGGTGCCTCAACAGGACCCTTGAACGCAAGGCCTGAGAAGCACGTGCTCTGTAATATTGCTGTCGCAGCAGCAGCCTCTGGAGAGAGGATGTGCTACGAATGTAGGGGGCTGATGACTCGCAATGTACCGGCATCTTCAAGGAACTTTAAAACTAACCTGTAGTCAAAGAATGGTTCTGTGCCCAGAAACATTGCTGGGTGTAGAGGAATGTATTGTTTGTATGCTAAGGGGAAATATTTCTTTCTTTGAGGCTTTAATTCCTTGCACTCTATTAAGACATGGATTACAGTTAGTGTCTCGCCACATTTGCTACAGGAAGGGGGTTCATTACCAGTCAACAGGTGCGAGTGCGTGCCATACGTATGACCAATTCGGAGGCGGCAAAGGATGACTTCGGTTTGTCGTGTTTTCGTAGTGGGTGGCCAATTCCCTAGTTGTGGTTTAATGGCGTGAAGTTTATTTATTGTCTCCTCGTCCCATAAGTGCTGCCAATATCTCCTAAGGCTTTTGCGCAGGAAATGCTTCATATCTATTGCAGGTACAGCTATAGAGGAGGTGTTCGCCTTCATTACAAGGGAAACGGCAGTTTCATCTGCAAGCATGTTGCCCTCAATACCTCTGCGGCCGGGTACCCAGCATATAGTGACACGTTGGTTAGACGTATATGCTGTGCACAGCACTGAATAGAGCTGACTGAGCACAGGGTTTTTGTGTTTACGAGGAGACATTAATGCCTTTACTACGCTTAAACAGTCGGTGAATATAACTGATTTTGGAAGCTTTGTTTTCATTATATGCTTCCCTGCACACAATAGGGCATGAGCCTCAGCCGTAAATATGCGTGTTTCTGGATGCATTTCGCCGGATTCAGAGAAGCATGGTCCGATTGCCGCATAGGACACGCCAGCATGTGACTTTGATGCGTCAGTAAAGAATTCCGGGCAAGAGTATTTTGATTGAAGTTCACGAAAGTGCATCCGGATACGTACTTCCGGAGTGTACTTGGAAACCTCAACAAACGATGTGTCACATTCTATAAGTTGCCATTGCCACGGCGGTAACGGCTTTGCCGGAGACATTACATGATGCTGAAGCAGTGGAACACCGCTTTCTTTCCAGAGTTTACTCACCCGCAGTGAGAAAGCAATACCAGGAATTAGGGACATTTCGTACAGTTTCCTTTTTGCGCCACCACGTGGCGTATTGACCTTAAAGAATTCGAAATTCCCGCTATGACGTATGCTATGACGCACAACTAAAGAAAGCGCAATAAAAAGAAACACACCCTGAAGCTGTCACTTCACCTCGGTGCTTGGAAACGAGCGCACTTGTGTATCAGCGTTATCTCGAAGACGGCCAGCTACTTGCTCTATACTGACAATGAATCGACGGTTTTGCTAGACACCTGGCCAGAAAGCTCGTCCACATTCTGGAGAGATGTCTGGCTGAGATAAAGGCTCCCGCGAAGCTTCCGTTTAATATATATATTTTTTTCCTTGAGCAGACTTTTTATTTGTGCACCATTGTGGCCACGGCCTTGCATATACGTAACGGTTCTGTTTCATGGGTTTCCTATAGAACTGGCGTGATCCATTGTTTAAGAGGAAGCTTTAGCTCGGCCTATCTTCGATGCAGGATTCTCAAATACACGTAAAATGCAGAAATGCTTTTATGAGAAAACCGCTGAACCGATGTGAATGAAATGTGTTGCATTAAGAGGGAAAGTTAAAGTGCAGAGACTGCAGCAAATAGAATTTTCGTTTATGTAGTGTAATGTTTTCAAAGAATCGCAGGATGCTCGTAAATTTGAAAAAAAAATAGAAGCATGAAGTTTCCAAATCCGCAACTTAGCCATTAAAAACAAATATGGCATTTCTATAAACTGCACCCGTTGGAGCATCAAAAGCGAACAATTTTTTTTTGCTATACCTTAAAACTTACGTGAATTTGTTGTAATGTTTGGAAGGGTTTTGCAAATGCAACATTCACAACATAGGGGTATATTTCAGGGTGGTGTATGATATATGATTGCTATCCACTTTGGATGTATTATTAGGTGCAGTTTACAGAATTCCGATATAATGTTTAGCTGCTGAGGTACATAGCTCTATAAGTCAAGTTTTCTTTTTCGAAATTTGGCATTCTTTAAAATTTTACTTAAAAAGTAGACAGCCTATAATAAAATATCCCTTTCTGCAATCACTACATTTTAACTTTTTTTTCTAAATCCAACATAACTCATCAGATTTGGTGCATCGGTTGCTCTGAGAAACTATTGCCGATTTCCAATGTATTTCGATAGGAACCCCCAAGGTCAACGTTCCCCCTAAGTTCGAGCTTGAATAATATACTTGTTGGTAAGATACGTTTGTAAACGTGTGATCGTGGCCTAATGAGCTAGAGCACCGGCGTACTGAGCTCAACGGCCGAGGGTATGTTTGTAAAGCGTCTTGGAAAGGAATAGGAGAAAAGAAAGGGAGAAGGCTGGTATGTTATTCAGAAGCGTGTCTGGTTGTCTAAAAATTACTAAATGCTTTGGTCATCATACCATTTCAGGTTCCATCAGCATAATTTCTATTTCGTTCCGCTAGTATTGTGCAATTATTGTCAATCAATCGAGATTAGAACACCGGCCTCATGGCATTGTATTCCGTCGCAACTATTTATCCCCATCACTTCAGAATCATCTCATCGTCGTCATGCCGTCGTCCTCATATGCCTTCGTCGTTCTATCGACATCATTCCTTCTTCGTAATTCCATCGTCGTCACTGCATGCACCGTCGGCCTGCGGTTCTTGTTCTACCATCGTGAGGTAACATTGGCGAGTGATGATCATAACAAAGCGGGTCAGTCAGGGGGACAGTGCATGGCCGCATATAGCCGAATCACTTGAAACATCAGAGGAAACACTACGGATTCTAAATAAAGGTGTCTTAGCTAACACGGTGTGTCGCTTCTAGCTCGCTAGATTGTTTGAATGATCGCATTAACTTCGATAGTCATCTTAACATGGGTTCTGCAGGAATTCTTTCGTCTTCGCGACACTAACGAACTCCTGTCCACATTGTTCCCAGCCTATTAACACCTCAAATTCCTAGAGGTGATCGTGCTCAGGCAAGTGACGGATGACCCGAAGTGTGATGGAGGTAGCGGTATGATTTCGACAGTGGCGCCGCCTATTGACAAGGGGAAACACATTTGGATGGGTGGGAATAGCGGCGAAAGGTACACTTCAAGAGTTGCTAGACATCACAGATTCGAATCAACCTGACAAAGAGTTAGAAATATATATGCATTGCAGTCGCGCTAAAGAAATGGAAAACTATTAGATTGGTGCGTGATTCGCTGCAAAAACATTCATTAGACTGTTTCAAGTATCCGAGCTATCCTTCACGGGAATCAATGAGAGGAGTTTCGATAGAGCTCGTTACGTTTTTCAAAAGCGGAAGACGTGCCTAGAGGCTGAGTCGGCTGCAATCTTTTGTTGCTGCACAAAATATCTAGATTTTCGGCGCGGTCATTTTAAAGGAAAAACAAAAATTAAATAAGCTTTCAAGAATTACTTAGAGTACCTCGAGAAAATTGTAGCAAATAAATTCTGAAAAGTTCATTTGCAACTTTTTTTTGTATTTTAAGGCACAGGGCAACTTCCTACTCGTTTCCATTAATTTTCTTCGTTATATTTTCAAGCGAGTTGAATATTCTGCCGTAGGTTAATTCACAATTAGCCCAACTAATTAAACTGATACTTTCAAGTGTATATTGTTCTTAGACAAATGCTTTAAGTCTACACGGATGCTGCAAAATTTCTCAACATTGGGGAGGGGAATATGAAAAACAAAATAGAAATGCAGAGCATTTTATTGCCCCAGTAATTTTTTTTAATTTTAAATGCTATTTGCACTCGTTAAGTGGCTCGACCCTCGTGTTCGCAGCCTTGTATATGTTTTTGTAGCACTAGGTGCGTTGTCTGCGAATTTACGTGAATAAGCAAGCAGATCATACTTTAATCTGGGCGGAGAACAAAAACAAGGAATGCCTACGTTGTACATGCACTGTACTGAAACACAATTAGACAGAGTCTAAATTTGCATATATTTCTAAACAAGGAAGCCTAAATTGTCGATTAAACAATGGACATAATTATAATGAAACCAAATAAAGCATTAAAAATGGCATGTTCCGTGTGAAAATATGATGAGCGTTAGCCTTGTGGCTCAACAATTTCAGTTTAATGAAAAAAAAGCTTCTAGTGGCCGTGTATTATCGTATTCCTGAAAGCCAGTAACCAGCGTATCTAAATTTACATTCGCGCCAAAATTATTGCCTCGAGTTCCATCACTGTATCCGAATGACTATATGAGATTCAAAAGTGAGATTAAATAACCGTCGTGTTAAACATGCAGCACTACGAGGAAAAAGCGTCCACCCTCCTTAACAGCCAAGACTACGAAAAATTAAAAAAGGACCCCACCACAAGGACCCAATCAGTACTGAATAAGACGCTGGTCGAAATTTTCCGAAACCACCCAAGCTCTCGAAATCTTTATCTAAAATTAATGTGCAGGACCGGGTCCGCACCAGCCTTTTACGGCTTGCCTAAACTCCATAAACCCGGAATCCCCTTACAGCCAATCGCAGACTTTTCATGCTCCCCACTTCGATCACTATCCACATACTTGCACCAGATTATATCACCACTCACTGGAAGGACAGCATCCCACGTGCGCAACCCCGAAAACTTCATCAAGCTCATATCAAATGTACGCCTCGAAGATGATGAATGCCTGGTCTTTTTTGATGTGATCTCTTTGTTCACCAGAGTACCCATTCAGTTAGCTATATCCGCAACAAGGGATGCCCTGGAACGCGACGACACACTCGACGAGAGAACCCCCTTGAGCGTAGACGAGATCTGCCGCCTTCTCGAGCTATGCCTATCAAATACCTACTTCACGTTCCGAGGCAGCTACTACAAGCAGGTGAAAGGAACTCCCATGGGGGCCTCAATTTCCGTCACCATGGCTAACCTAACTATGGAAAATATCGAAGACAGAGCTCTGAGTACTTTTTCCCCGAAGCCAAAAGTTTTCCTCAGGTACATGGATGATTGCTTCTGTATTGTGAAGGAGTCGCAAGTCGAAAACCTGCAGAGCCATTTAAATTCCATAGACCCGGATATACAGTTCACGTCGGAGCGCGAACAAAACGGATCGCTACCATTCCTAGATGTACAAGTTACACGAACCAAAGGCAATCTAAAATTCTCAGTCTACCGAAAACCAACCCACACAGGCCGCTACCTACACTTCGCATCCAACCATCCGGCAAACCACAAGGCATCGGTCGTAAATTCTTTATTGAAAAGAGTCGAAACTCATTGCACATTGGAATCAGATCAAAAGAAAGAAAGGAGAACGGTTCTCAACGAACTCAAAAGGAACGGCTATACAACGGAATTCATTCGAAAAACAACCCGACAACAAAAATAAAAAAACAAACTACGATACCTACAACCGTTGACTCCCCCTCTACCGCAGAAACGAGTGTCCATCCCATACGTCAAAGGTACCAGCGAAGCTCTCAGCCGAATATTGAAAAAAGTAGGCATCAAAGTCGCGCATAAACCGATGAACACTTTGCCTCATTCCTAAACCAAAACACCGTCTACCAAAAGAAAAAGCTCAAGGCATCGAACAACGACTCCGAACTAGCCCAGGACACCATGGACATGGATGACCAAGCCATCGAAACCCAAGTGGGATCTGCGGCGGATGCTGAAGAAGAGTTCCTCTAACCTGACGAGGTGGTACAGGGGGAATCGACCAGCGACGACGACGCTGAGGAAATCTCACCAAGGGAAGACGACGAAGCCAAGAACGGTCAGTGGCAACTTGCAATATCGTTGCGAGAGCGAAAACGTTTACGAAAACAAGTGCGAGCAGCCCCTGATGACAGCGGAGCTCGAGACGGCGGCAAGGGCAACAGTTGCGACGCCAGAACGCCTGCAGGAGAGCGAGATAAACGCGGGGGAGCGTCTGCAAGGAACCGACGGCGAACGCGCGCCGCGCCGCTACCAAGAAATGACATAAAAATTATCATGCGGCCCAAGCCAGGGCTAATTGTGAAAGAACTTAAAACCTACGAAGTTGCACGGGCGATAGAACGTGCAAGCGGCGACCCGGAGACCTGCAAGAGTGATAAATTTCTGCTTCGCCTCCGCAACGCGTCAAACATAATCATTGCAAGTACCCCCCACGAACAAGTGGCGGAGAAGATCCTGAAGATCAAAACGCTGGATCTCAACGGCACTAAACATCCGATCAACACATACATAACCACCCCTGAAGGATACCTTAAAGGAGTGATACATGGATTGGAACGTGAAACTCCAGAAGATGAACTCCTAAGTAATCTCCGAGTGCGCACACAAAGAGTTACAATCGTCCAAGCCCGGATGCTCGGCAAGTCTGAAACCGCAGTGATCACGTTCGATGGACCGATAGTGCCACGCTTCGTTTACTATTACGGTGGCGAAATGTCATGCATGCCTTATCGCCCCACCCGACAATACTGCAAACTGTGCAAAAGCCAGGGACATAGAACGGACGTTTGCCCAACGCCAACGGCCAAGGCGTGCAGCAACTGTCGGCTAAGGGATCCTCCTGAGGACCACACATGTGAACCAGAGTGTGCCCTGTGCGGAGAGGCTCATCCCACGGCGGCATCGGAATGCACCAAGAAACTCAAATGGGTCCCCCAAAGGGGCAGGCCACAACTGTTACAACGTCGAAGCCGACCACAAACGAACGGGATCCTCAAGAGACGCTGGTTCAGCAAGGACTGCGAGGACTGCATCACCAGACGGGACCCGTTCCAGGTCCAGCTCCCGAGACCGCTCCAACTCCAGGGACAGTGACCAAGAGAGGGTCCAAACAAAAAAACAACAGCAGCAAAAGAGCAAGAAGAAGCATAACAAGGAAGCCAAAAACAAGGTGAGCTGGGCAGCAATCGCCTCCCAACCTCCACACCAAGCAACAACACAACTCACGCGCCTAGAACGCGAACTAGATCTAATGCGAGTGCGAATAGGAGACCTAGAAAGAGAAAATAGGCAATTGAAAAAGCAACAAACGCAGCAACCACAACAAGGACCTAAACCAGCCCAGGCAGGACAGAAAGGGCAGAAACTACCGAACTTAGAAGGCGACACCGTAATTACCCTGTCAATACTGAAAGATACAATAAAGGAAGTTATACCCACAATCATAGAGCAGGTGTTGATACAGGTAGATCGAAAACTAGATGTTCTGGACAAGAAAATCCAGGCACAACAAATAGAATTCACGAAAGCGTTGCGAAAGCATGCCACAGGCAGTAACATAAGAGAAAAAGCAGAGAAAGTCTACAACAGGCCAGGCCTGTCGGCCATGACCCAGGCGACGAACAATGCCTAAACATCAAAAGCACGCTTTAGAAGAGTGCGAAATATGGCAGTGGAACTGCCGCGGGTTCCGGCGTAAAATTGGACAACTGTCACAGCTGGTGACGACACAAAAAAGGTTGCCAGCTATCATAGCATTACAAGAAGCCGGAACAAACCCTAAATTACAGGGATACGAGACCTTCTGTACCGAAGATGAAAGCTGGAAGGTCGCAACATTGGTGGACAAAAAAGTTACAGCAATATGTCACAAACCCATAGAAGGAACGGACATTCCGCATATAATAACAGAAATCGCATATAAAGGCACCAGAGGAAAGAGTGCCTTCATAATTAATATCTACAGCTCCCGTAGTCATAAAAGAGCAACGTTCGACAAATTATTTCAAGAGGCAGCAAAAATGGCCAAGGGGAGCCCTCTAGTGATAGTTGGGGATTTTAACGCCAGACACTCAAGCTGGGGGTATCCAAGCCAGGACAATAAAGGCAAGAATATCACAGGACAAATAGAAGCACTCGGCATGACACTTCTAACAGACCCTGCTATCCCAACAAGAACAGGAAATAGTATCTCCTCGGACACAAGTCCGGACCTAACCATAACCAAAAATTGTCCAAATGCGGAGTGGTGCAACACCCTCGAAAATCTAGGAAGTGACCATTATATTATAAGCACCACAATTCGCACGGGTGTAATCCGCAAACAAATAGGTACAGCTAAAATAACAGACTGGCGGGCATATAGAGAATCGCTTAAAGAACTAGCCACTGACATAAATGATTTAGACAAGTGGTGCGAAGTCATACGGAATCTCAAGCAGAAACATACCAAAGCTGTCACCAGGACGGAAAAAACACCTGAAGTGGACCCTCACCTACTGCACCTGTGGGATGCAAGAAGCCTGACGAAAAGATGGAAGCGACAGAAACGCAACAGGAAGCTCAATATGAAAATCAAAGAAATAACACAGCAGGCCGAGGAATACGCTAACCAACTTGCAACAGCCAACTGGGAACGCTTCTGCGGATCACTAAATGGAACCCTAGGGACAGCAAAAACGTGGAACATCCTGAGAGGAATGATTGACCCACTCAAAACCAGACGCGAAGGACAAAAGAACTTGGAGAGACTGCTACACTCGTACCCAGGCACAAAAGAACAACTCCTTCAGGCCGTCCATAACAAATGCTTCGGTGACAATGCCCCGATACCCCCCTACCAAGCTGACTACAGCGGACACCCGCACCCAGGAATGGATGAACTCTTCACGGAAGCAGAAGTTAGAGCAGCAATCGCCAGTGCAAAACGGAACACAGCGGCAGGGGCGGATCAAATATCAAACGCCATGATTAGAAATATGAATGATGAAGCCATAATAGCCCTCACGAACTTCATAAATGACCATTGGGTCAAAGGAACGATACCACAGCAATGGAAACACGCTGTGATAATCATGATCCCAAAACCAGGGAAGAAATTGAATTTGGAAAACCTTAGGCCCATCTCTCTTACATCATGTCTAGGAAAACTGTTCGAGAGATTAGTAAACACTCGACTCCAACGTCATCTTGAAGAAACCAACTTAATGCCTGACACCATGTTTGGTTTCAGATCACATCTTTCAACACAGGACATTCTCCTGCTTTTAAAAGAGGAAGTGTTAACCAACGTCCCCAAGGCAGGAGAAAACATTGTCATGGCTGTCGACATAAGAGGGGCCTTTGACAACGTAAGTCACAAAGGCATACTCGATGGACTAGCAGAGACCAACTGCGGTCAAAGAACGTACCAGTACATCCGAAGCTTCCTCAACCAGAGAACAGCAGTCATCAAAGTAGGGGATGATGAATCCAAAGTCATCCATCCTCCTAACAAAGGAACGCCACAGGGTGCAGTAATCTCGCCTACACTCTTCAACATAGCCATGATTGGACTAGCCAAACAACTCCAAGAAATTCCCGACATCCGTCATTCCTTATACGCGGATGATATAACACTATGGATAACCAAGGGCAGCTTGGGAGAAAAGGAGGAGAAGCTCCAACGGGCAGCCAATATCATAGAAAAATATATCAAACAAAGAGGACTCCAGTGCTCAGCGGAGAAATCAGAACTAATTCGCCTCACAAAAAACAAAAAACAAAGAACTGACCCGAGTCTCAAACTCGAGATCAGGCTGGAAGGGAAAATTATTCCGGAGAGGTCAATAGTTAGAGTGTTGGGGATGTGGCTACAATCGAATGACAGATGTCTCCACACTTTAAACAAAATCAGAAAAACGACGCAGCAGATTAACCGGATGATATCCCGTGTGGCTCATAATCGGACAGGGATGGGGGAACAAGACACCCTCAGACTGGTGAAAAGCCTGGTCATTAGTAGACTAATATACTCCCTGCCTTACCATGACATGAATAGAGAGGAAAAAGAAAAGGCTGACCAAATAATAAGGATGGCATATAAGACAGCCCTGCGGCTGCCACGCAACACTTCAAATGAGAAGCTTCTAGCCCTCGGCCTCCACAATACATTTGATGAGCTGGCTGAGGCCCAACTCATAGCGCAGAGGAGTCGATTGGCGCAAACGCCAGCCGGAAGAGCTCTTCTTCGTAGAGTCGGCCTTGGAGATTGCATACAAGCATACCAAAGCACTAAAGAGCTACCCTGCCAGATCAGAAATTTGTATGGCGTTTCACCAATACCGCAAAACATGGATCCTACATTACACGCAGGAAGGAGAAAGGCTAGAGCTGAATACATAGACAAAATAACTAAGTACATGGACACTGCAAGATTCACGGATGCTTCACCATATCGGGTCAACGCAAAGAATATGGTGGCAGTTGTCGTGAACCGAAAAGGTAAAATCACGGCCTGTGCTTCGGTTTCCCGAGCGACCATTATAGAAGCAGAAGAGATAGCCATTGCCTTAGCTATAAGGGAAGGCATGGAGCGCAACGCTCCACTGACAATAATTACAGATTCTCAGGCCGCATGCAGGAACTATCAGAGGGGAAAGGTCGGTGCGAAGGCACACCGGATACTCACCGAGATCAGCAGAGAATTCAACGTCAGGTATACCCAAACAATAACCTGGGCCCCGGGACACGATGGTGTTACTGGGAACCGCTATGCAGATGAGGTGGCTCGAGGTTTCACTAATTACCGAGCTGCCTCTTGCAACATCGTAGAGGACCCGACACCCATCGATCCCAGTTATAAATCAATCTTGCAATACTACAGGGAATTGAGAAGACTCTACCCAGCACCGCACAAGAACCTTTCAGCCGTGGACTCTGCGACATTACGTAGGCTACAAACGAATACCTATACAAACCTCCATAGACTGCATATACACTACCCAACAGCCTACAAAGACATATGCCCGTGGTGTGGGAGCACACCGACGCTCTATCACATCACATGGGAATGCACGGCTCACACAGAAGAGCAAGATGAGAATAACACGAGAGAGAGGTGGGAGGCATTGCTGTCCAGCTCTGCCCTCGGGGACCAGCTCAGGCTGGTCAGGAGGGCAGAAAGGATGGCGTGGGCCAGCGGTGCCTTGGAATAGGGGCCCGACCACGCAAACTGCCCCGTTCTAGGGGCAGCGAAGTCTTTTGTGCAAATAAAGTTTTGTTCTTCTTCTTCAAGGCATCGTCTATAAAATCAGCTGTGCCGACTGTCCGGCGTCGTACATCGGGGAAACCAAAAATCTAAAAGAATCAGACAACATGAAAACGACGTCAGAACATTCAACCGAGTACGCAGCGCCATCGCCGAACATTCTGAAGACGCCGACCACAAGATTTCTTTCCAAGAAACCCAAATCCTTCAAACAGAGACAAACTGGCGAAAAAGGCTACTACTCGAGTCTTGGCACATTCAGAACACGGCGGGTAATATAAACCGCGTGAAGGGCATTCTCCTTCTTTGTATGTTCATGGCCTTGCAGACGTGAAGGGAAGAAAGGACCCCCCGCTCTAGGTCAGCAACACCAAAACAACTCGTCCCCCCCCCCCCCTGTCCCTCGTCAACGCATTCCCGCGACTAAAGGGCGCCCAGCATCGGTCAACTCAGCCGACCAGCGACACCGAAGCCCCCCCCCCCCCCCGCCCTACCCCACCACCTATTTTGTCTGTCTAGAACAGGTGCCCTGCCAAGTGTCTCCGCACCTTACCCTCTCTCCCCCTTCCTCTCCTTTGTTACGACGGACCTTTTCAAAGCGGCACACCGCCACCTCCGAAGAATACCCCCTGAAGAAGGAGCCGAATTGGTTCCGAAACGTCGGGCTAGTAAATTTCCTTATTTGGTCGGAGTCAATCTCTAAGTCTTAATCAATTTTCCCAACCAGACAGGTAATTCTGTCGAAATATTTAGCTACGGGCAGCGGCGTGTACGGTAGTGTTCACCTATGCCTTCGCAATATTATGTTGCCACAGTTTTTAAAGCACGAGCACGGTGATCAGCCGATGTTCTTTTCTACAACTTCATCCCTAAATGTAAGCCGGGGTTCTGCCACCCCCGGTGGTTGTTAGTCTGATCCTTCCCTATTTCCTTAACTGTCGATTGTATTGTTTGTTTTCATACCAAATATTCACATAATAATCTGTGCGTGTCCGGCTAGTAATGAAATGTTTATTTCTCTCGCAGTTAAATTATCACGTAACCAGCAAGAAGGGATGCAGGGCAAAAACCTGCTTTGATGCAGCTTGAAGACCGCCCGGCGGCCGTTGATCACATGACAGTATCTTCACAATAATCGAGATCTCGAGCTCGCTTCGTATAGGCAAAAAGCCTAATGGGTCGAACAGAACCGGGCCGGCCAAAGTATGGTACTTCGGGCTCGGGTCAGGCCCGGACTTGAAAAACCGGCCCGTGCAGTGCTCTACTTCAGATAGTCTGATCAGCAGATTCCCATACCGTCACGTAGTAGTGACGCTGAAGTGAACAGTCGTAGAACTGTGCATAACGAAACTGATTCTTTATTGGGCGAACATGTGCCCACAAAAGCAAGCTACACTTGAAGCAGAACGAAAGCGGCGAATACAGTCGGCGATCGTCGAAATCTGATCAGCGGCGAAACGCGTCGGTTTTTATACACGAGTCATTGAAGGCCCCAGAATAATCCCTGGTACCCGCATGTCTTCCAGAAAGTTCTAGATACTTCGCGTCGCTCATACAATCAGATTACATGAGCGTCGGTGACAAGAGACAACGGATAGAAGCATCGATAACGTTCGAGAAACTTCCGATACATGCAGGCGCGTCCTGTGCCTAGCGATAACGTTTAACATTTGTTAGCCGGTGAAAAGCGGTCACCGGTGAAAGCTAAACATGTATACGTGTCAATACCCTACTCTTAAAAAGCATCGTCCCGATGTTACAAACAAGAAAGCGAAAACAAAACCACGCGTACAGAGAGAGAGAAAAAAAACAACAAACAAAAACAAAGTAACAAAGTACGGAATTTGTTCAGCGGGCGTAGAATGGCTTAAGACGCACCTCGTGGATAACTTCAGGTCGTGCCCGACGCCGCTGTGATTGCGAAATGCCGTCTGGCACGACCTCAGTCCAGTGCGCCAACACGTCGGATTATCTTGTATAGTCCGAAATAGCGACGTAACAGTTTCTCGTTAAGTCCTCGTCGGCGTATCGGAGTCCAGACCCAAACAAGGTCGCCGGGCTGGTACGCGACGTAGCGTCGTCGAAGATTGTAGTGTCGGCTGTCGGTCCTCTGCTGGTTCTTGATGCACAGGCGGGCGAGCTGTCGACCTTCTTCGGCATGCTGCAAATAACTGGCAACGTGGAGATTTTCTTCGTCGGTGACGTCCGGTAGCATGGCATCAAGCGTCGTTGTCGGGTTCCTTCCATAGACCAGGTTGAACGGCGCCACGTGCTTCGTTTCTTGCACGGCCGTGTTGTATGCGAAGGTCACGTGCGGAAGGATGGCATCCCACGTCTTGTGTTCGACGTCGACGCACATTGCCAGCATGTCGGCGATGGTCTTATTTAGGCGCTCGGTGAGGCCATTCGTCTGCGGGTGGTAGGCGGTGGTCCGGCGATGACTTGTGTGGCTGTATCGCGGGATGGCTTGAGTTAGTTCTGCCGTAAAGGCCGTACCTCTGTCGGTGATGAGGACTTCTGCGGCACTGTGACGCAGGAAGGTGTTCTCAACGAAGAATCGGGCTATCTCGGCGGCGCTGCCTTTGGGCAAGGCTTTCAATTGTTTTGGCGTAGCGGGTGAGGTAATCCGTAGCTACGACGATCCATTTATTCCCGGACGTCGACGTCGGAAAAGGCCCCAGTAAGTCCATCCCGATCAGCTGGAACGATCGGCGAGGTAGCTCGATCGGCTGTAGAAGTCCGGCTGGCCTTGACGGCGGTGTTTTGCCTCGCTGACAGTCTGGGCATGTCCTTACGTAATGGGCGACGTCGGCAGAGAGGCGAGGCCAGTTGTATTTTTCTTGTATCCTCGCGAGCCTGCGGGAAAAACTGAGGTGTCCAGCCGTTGGGTCGTCATAGAGAGCTTGCAGAACCTCTGGACGCAATGCTGAGGGTACCACGAGGAGGTAGTTGGTTCGAAGAGGCGAGAAGTTCGTCTTTAGGAGAATGTCGTTTTGCAAGAAAAACGACGCCAATCCTCGCCTGATCACCTTGGGCACAATGACGGTCTTGCCTTCCAGGTTGTCTACAAGGCTCCTTAGTTCCGGGTCAGCTCACTGTTGTTCGGTCCCAAGAAAGTGTCATCATCCTGGTCGTCCTGTGGCGGTGGTTCGACGGGGGCACGAGACAAGCAGTCGGCGTTAGAGTGCTTTCGCCCTGACTTGTAAACGACGGTGATGTCGAATGCTTGAAGTCTCAGACTCCATCGTGCGAGGCGACCTCAAGGATCCTTCAAGTCAGATAGTCAACACAAGGCGTGGTGGTCGCTCACAACTTTGAAGGGCCTGCCTTAGAGGTAGGGGCGAAACTTTGAAGTAGCCCAGATGATGGCGAGGCACTGCTTTTCGGTTGTGGAATAATTTGTTTCCGCCTTCTAGAGCGACCAGCTAGCGTAACTTACAACCCTTTCTAGTCCATCAGTCCTCTCCACAAGCACGGCGCTGAGTCCTATACACTGGTTGCATCGGTGTGCACTTCGGTATCGGCGTTTTCGTAGAAATCTGCAAGTATTGGTGGCGATTGCAGGCGTCGCTTCAGTTCTTCAAATGCTTCGACTGGCCGCGTCTCCCACTTGAACTCCACGTCGACCTTCGTGAGGTACGTCAGTGGCTCAGCAATCCGTGAAAAATCCTTAACGAAGCGCCTGTAATAGGCGCGCAGTCCAAGGAATCTACGGACCGCCTTCTTGTCGGTGGGCGAAGGAAAGTCAGCGATGGCCGCAGTTTTCTGTGGGTCAGGGCACACTCCAGACTTGTTGATGACGTGGCCCAAAAACAAGAGCTCCTCGTATGCAAAGCAGCACTTTTCTGGCTTTAACGTGAGTCCGGAGGTCTTGATTACTTGAAGAACTGTTTGAAGGCGCCGGAGGTGTTCCTCGAAGCTTGAGGAAAACACAACAACGTCGTCCAAATTGACGAGGCAAGTCTGCCACTTCAAGCCTGCCAGTACATTATCCATGATGCGTTGGAAAGTCGCAGGCGCTGAGCAAAGACCAAACGGCATGACCTTGAACTCGAACAGTCCGTCTGGTGTTAAAAAGGCAGTCTTCTCCCGGTCCCTCTGGTCGACTTCGACTTGCCGGTAGCCGGTTTTGAGGTCCATTGACGAAAAACTTTGCGTTGTAGAGTCGATCCAAGGCGTCGTCAATACGTGGGAGAGGGTATGCGTCCTTCTTCGTGATTTTATTGAGGTGACAATAATCGACGCAGAAACTTAGCGCTAAATCCTTTTTTACTAACACCACGGGGGCGCCCACGGACTCTTGGACGGCTAGATGATGTCGTCCCGTAACATTTCGTCGACTTGTTGCCTTATGGCCTCGCGTTCGTGCGCCGAAACTCGGTACGGGCTCTGACGGAGTGGGCGGATATATTCGTCGGTTATGATGCGCTGCTTAGCGACAGGGGGTTTGTCGAACTTTTGACGACGACGAGAAGCAGTCCTTGTATTGCAGGAGCAGAGCTTTTAGCTGTTCTTTCTTATGATTGGGAAGGTTCTGATTGACGTTGAAAGTTGGTTCAGGTACTACAGTCGTCGTTGCAGGTGCACTAGAATTCGTGAAGGCGAAAGCACCGCTGGATTGTACTATTTCGTCGATGTAGGCGACCGGGGTGCCTTTGTTAATGTGCTTATATTCGTGGCTGAAGTTCGTGAGCATCACTCTTGCTTTCCCTTCGCGTAGTTCACCTATGCCTCTAGCGACGCAAATTTCACGGTCGTGCAGTAAGTGATGATCGCCCTCGATGACGCCCTCCATGTCTGCAGGCACTTCGGTAACGACGGAAATCCTTACGCCGGAGCGAGACGGAACGGTGACTTGTTCTTCTAGCACATTCAAGGCATGGTAACTGATGTTTGTATCCGGTGGTATCACATTGTACGTTGAAAGCGTTATCGACTTGGACCTTAAGTCGATGACGGCACCGTGTTGGTTTAGACAGTCGATGCCTAGGAGAACATCCCTGGAGCCGTGCTGCGGGATTAAGAAGCTCGCCGGATAAGTGCGGTTGTTTACCGTGACTCGCGCTGTGCAGATTCCAGCCGGCGTTATTAGGTGTCCTCCCGCTGTCCGGATATCGGGTCCTTGCCAGGCCGTTTTCACCTTCTTCAACGTCGCGGCGAACTCGCCACTACAGACGGAATAGTCTGCTCCAGTGTCGACCAGAGCGGTGACATTATGACCATCGAATCGCACGTCTAGATCGGTAGACAATCGTCTGGCTTTATGGTTAAGTCGTGGCGTCGGATCACGGCTGCGTCGGCTTTCTCCACTGCTGCTACGTCGCGTTGGTAGGTCTACTTTCGGCGGCGAAGTGTTTTCAAGGCTCTTCCAGGCGCTATGCTGATACCTCATCATGATGATTCGCGAATCTAGTTCGTCAGCGGTGGAGTATCTTCAGCATTGCGTCGTACAGCAACCGCACCTCCATCGGTTGCTGCCTTTAGTTTCCCTGGTAACGGCTGGGAGATCGGCCCCGGGTTGGGCCGGCATACAGCCGGCGATGCGGCGAGATGTAGCGGCCAGGTGACGGCGAGCCTGAGGGTCGTCGTGGTTGCCACTGGGCTCTGCATGACGAGGTAGTCGGCGATGTCACGTGGCCGCTCGCCAAGCTGTGGACGTGGCGCGTTGACGGCGAACCCTTGCAGGCCCACAAAAGCAAGCTACGCTCGAAGCACAACGAAAGCGGCGAACACAGACGGCGAACGGCGAAATCTGAACAGCGGCGAAACGCGTCGGGTTTTATACATGAGTCATCGAAGGTGCCAGAATAATCCTTGGTACCCGCGTGTCTTCCCAAAAGTTATAGATAATTCGCATCGCTCATACAATCAGATTACATGAGCGTCGGTGACAAGAGACAACGGATAGAAGCATCGATAACGTTCGAGAGACTTCCGATACATGCAGGCGCGTGCTGTGCCTAGCGATTACGTTTAACGTTTGTTAGCCGGTGAAAAGCGGTAACCGGTGAAAGATAAACATGTATACGTGTCAATATGATTATGAAAGATTGAGTAAAGCAGCTTAAGACGTAACCTGCTTCCCTGTTCAAGCAAAAGGATCCAGTCGTTATTTTTTCCTCTTACACTTAGAAAGCGGTTGTATATCCCCAGGTCGAACAGTGTCGCGACGCATTGGACTTTTTCTAGAGCATTATTATGCAAAAAAATTATTGTTGGGCTTTACGTGGCAAAACTACGATCTGATTATGAGGCACGCTGGGGTGGGGAACTCCGGATTAATTTAGTCCACGTGGGTTTCTTTAACGTTCACCCAATGCTGCATTGATATGCACATCAGAAACCGCATTCAACACAGGGCATGCCTACACCAACATTGGTAAAACTTGTTTTTTACGCTACTCTTTTACGTTAATACTTCGGTGTTTTAAACTTTGTTGCAAGAAGTGAAGGGCGTTCCCTGCACTTCTAACTACGGTATTAACATGTTATGACCAAGAGCCATCCTCTATCTGACAGCATAAGACCTAAATATTTCACTGGTGAATTATTTTTTTTATTTCAACTGGCCACTTACCAAATACTTATATCTGATTGTGTAACATTTTGTAGTGAAGCTAATGTCTACATAATTATTTATGATTAGGGCCATGCTATTAGTGACACACCATTTTTATACACGCTTCAAGTCGGCCGCCAATAAAAACAATGACTCAATAGATGCCCTTGCACACAATACACAATCATCCACAAAAATTGTATTCCGGTTCAATAATATCACACATATTGCTAATAAAAAACCTTGCACTCGGCCGCGCAATGCTTGAAACAGCGAAGCTGTGTGATCGTAGCCCAGCATTTTCCGGAAGTGCGCGCGAACTTTTCATCTTATTACTCATGTAGACGGCAATTTCTTTTCGCGCGTCTCGGACTTACGGCCGACACTGCACGTTGCACAGCGCAGCTTGCAACACCGACACCGCGTTCCAGGAGACCCGCTCCGTGAATGCGTCGCTCTCTCTCTCTCTCTCGCTCTCATAGCACGCAAAACCTCTTCACCTCGCAGAGCACGAGCGTACAAACGCGCCAGCTGTGGAGGAATACGACGACGCTCGAACGCAATCATTTGGTTAGCATAAATGCATGTTCTGGCAGCGTGGACTCTATAGCCTAGTGGTTCCGACGCTCGCTTTGGGACCGGAGGTACGCGGCCTCAAAACCCACCTTTGCAAGAAAGTTTATTAATTTCTTTTTTTGTAGTTTTTTGATACGCACCACAAATTACGGCTGGCTTAAACAGCTTCGCTGTTAAAAAAAAGAAATTCGGCAGAGACATTTCAAACTGCTTACGTGTGGCTATGCGAAAGCAATATATTCCCTTTGGTGCAGTTCCAGGCGTTCCAGGAACTAGTTCCTTTTGGGAGGAACGGAGGAATGCCACCATTCCTTTAACGCTCGGTGGAACTGTAATGGTAACTCGTTATTTTTACAAAGGGACGGCAGAGGGAACGGCGTTCCTTCTGTAAACGTTCCACGGCACTAAACAGGCGCCACCGACGCACGCACGTATGCAGCACATCATGCAAGGCGCAAAGAACTACCGCTTGTCTGTCACGTGACTATAATGCATTTTTTTCGCGAGTTCTGCATTATATTTTTTTAATGACTAGGCTTCAAGATTGCCACGTGACGCTCCCTTCTGTAGTTTCTTTCCACCATGGCGGCCTGTCGGACACTAACATCGAGATTTAACTCTTGCCGAGTTCAAACAAGGGTCTTTACTAAATTAAGAACATCTATTCTGGACATTTCTTTTTCCGCTCATACTGCAATATTGGATCAGCATTCATTAAACGCCTAAGTATTGTTCCTTTCGATGCGGTTTCTTGTGCAGACATTCAATTATATTGGTGCATGCGAGTAACTTTCTATTTGCAGATCTGAAGCGCAGTATCCTGACTGCGCATTTGAAGACCGAAGTGGAAAGCTCCGTATGTGTTGCACTTGTAATAAACGAGCACCAAAGTGGCAGTTACACATGTCTGGAGTATGTCCGGTGCTGCTTGAAAAAAATTCGTCTAGGAGCGTTGCTTTGGATTCTTTTTATCTCCATGCAGATAATGTGCCACCGGCAATCTTCAAATTCTTATAATATACCTAGTTGATGTGACATTTAAATTGCACACTTTATTTCGTCGCAAGATTATCCGACACCACCTTTTAATTTTAAAAAATCAAAGGTAACGTTAATGTAACGACACGTTACAATGTTAGAAATGTACTGGAACGCGTTCCATTCGCCTTAAAGTATCTTGTAACGGGAACTCGTTCTAAGATTGGGAAGGAACGAGGAACGAGCTTTTGTTCCTGTTTTAGAGGACGTGTACAACACTGCTTGGTGAAATGTTTTTTTTCCGCACGTTCCGCATCCGTGCAAGTTCACCCCTGCTTTCTAACGGCGCTTCGGCGAGGCCAAATGAAAACGCGCTAAACGTCTGAACGCACTCGCTTGCCCACGAGTTCGTAACTCGAAGGAGCGCTCCGCGGCGTTCAATTGGACATAAATACAAGGGGTCAGGCAAGGAGACACCGATAGGCGATGCACCAATGGCGATAGCAACTTAGTAGAGAGCTATTCGGAGTAAGGATAGTAGTTTTATCAGCTGTATAAACTTGGAGATGCAGCAGCACCCGCAACGCGCAGAACTGTTGTCGACGCCGTCGCCGTTTTGCCCGCGTGCGCACCGAACGCGCGGCGGCGTTGGTGACTGTTGCCAGGCCTCTGGGGGCGGCTCGGAGGTTTTCGACGAGATCAGAACGGGAAACTCGTCGAGCAGCGTCGGAAGTCTTTACCAGCTTCTCGCCTCGCAACGTTTAAGTGCGAATGCACTTCTTAAGGCCGTTTCACTGGTGCGATTTTGCACTGCGATTATCGCACCGGAAGTGCGATTTCCGTCGCATGCGACGAAAATCGCAGTCGCAGGGCGTTTCTGCGATTTTCGGCTGCGACCAACCGGTTGGTCGCAGCGTCGCAGCAATCGCTGCGATTTTTCCGTCGAAATTGCGCCGAGAGGTATTTCGCGGTCTGTTTTGGAAAATGGCGGCGGTCGCTCAACGCAACGTTTATAGATACTTTTTGTCTATAATATTGGATCAACGAGCCTCGAACAGTGCAACTAATTGAGTGGAGCCTTGGATTACGCAATCGGTACGTAACATCAGCACCGACACGCGAATAGTGCAGATAAAACTCGTAGGTCAGATTCGGTTCTGTGATTTCTACGAGTTTGTTGACACGCTACGTTGCTAATCTGGCGACGCTGTTTTTTAGGTTGGCTTCGGGTGCTGATAGTACGTACTTTTGCGTGATTTTCCGTTATTCACACGCGCTGCGAGTTGGTAAATACTACGAGGTGTCCCTCACGGGAAGGCATGGCCTTCGGATGTCGTCCCAATTTTCTGGTTCTGGAGACAACTCGCGATATACGAAAACGCCACAGTTTTATCGCCGTACGCTTTTACGGACGGAACAATTTAAAGAATATGCAACTACGGACAAATGCTGTGGTCGCGCGTATAGCGTGACCAAATGCTTGGTCACGCTATACGCGCGACCATTTAGTTGCAGTGGTTGGTTAGGGCTTTCATGCGCATTTTCCCCAATGAATTATCTCATTTCAAGGTTCTGTTACTTCCGCTGCGAGACGCAAAGCGAACGTGCAAACTGGATATCGTAATGAATGTTCTACAATAGCATATTTCACGCTTTGACTGGGAATAAGCAGTATTGCCAATTTATTTTCGAAGCAATATTTAAAGTTTTTTCCCTAATTTTTCTGAGCATCATTTTTCTCCTGAATAAAAAAACAATAACATTCAGG
>NC_051158.1:189364232-189417154 GCF_013339745.2 Dermacentor silvarum
GCAAATGACGGCTGCACGCTCGCACACAGCGGAAAACACAGCGGCCCATTCACTTGTCGCAGGAAATGCACCCTCCGTATGAGGGAGCAGGGCGACGAAGCTTCGAGAGAAAAAAAAAGCCTTACGCGTTTTTGCGCGTGTTTTACGTTTTCTAGCGCAAAGACGCAGCGAACAAGCTATTGCTATGGGAGTAGGTATAGCCTGGTCACACGTGCATTTTCACGTGTATAGCCGTCCTTGACTAGTGAAACGCACTTCGCCCGACGAGGACGACGCTATCTACGCTTAACGGAGATTAACAATGATGTCTTCTCCGATCGGGCGGGTCGTCTCAATGATGCGTTTTCGAAGATTCGTCCATTCAGTGGCGCGATGAGAGACCGTTGCTCCAAACGCCCACTGTACCTGTCGTACTTACTGTATTTTACTGAGCTTCCTTTACATTTTACTTAATTTCCCCACAAGCACACGCGAGCGGGGGGGGGGGGGAGGGGGATTACGGAACCAGTAATTAAAAGGGTTGCTGCGGGCGAGAACGTCAATGACATACAGGGTGTCCCAGCTATCACGCAGCACGATTTTTAAAAAAGGAGGAACGGCGTACGCGAAGCAAACCTAGTGCGTATTGTTTCCAGTACAGTGGAGTAGCCGCCAGTAATTTTTACGTTACTGAGATTTCATTAGGTAACTGGTCCCATGTCTGTGATATACCTGCATAGAGTCTGCTTCAACTACCGATATTTATTATCGATCACGTCACGAAGAGGAAAGCAGACGCTCGCCCCTCCCCCCCCCCCCCCCCCCCCCCCGTTCGGGCCGGTGAACACCCCCCGAAAAAAATTTCTGGCTACGCCCCTGACAAGCACTGTAATCTGTAAATGACGGCCGGCCGTCACATTCACGGTCAAATTCTTGGAAATAGAGCTGCCAAGATTTTCCCGTCATGTTGACGGATTTTTTTTTTTTTTTTTTTACAATGTAGTTAGCGCCGAGACGGCGCCTTCCCAGGCGGGGTTATCTTACGGCGCAACCAAGAGTGGCGCCAGTCAGAAGAAGACGATTTGACGTGTAGCGGTAGACTCGGTCTCGACAGCCATCTTGTTTATGTATCGTTGTCTCTCTTGTAAATAGTGCAAATACATCTTGATATGTAACTTCCGCATCTTAACACTATCAAACCATCCTGCTTGGATACCCCTAGACTTTAAAAGACGTTTAAGCTCTACGCCCATTGAAGTAGGAATCAGCTATCTTGTCTTCACAAAAAGATCATATGATCGGCTTTGAACACGTGTTCAATGCACAAGAAATAATAGAAGAGGGACGCAGAGAGAACAGGATGGGAACGGATGGCAGGTATTTTCCCAGCCGCAGTATTCTTGAGGGCGGATAGTACAAATTATTCATTAAGAATCTGCGCTACCTTTCAAACCGCTCCCACTCTAAAAATAGCACGGTAAGATGTATTAAAAAACCACAGCACTTTACATTTCATATTGCACAATTTCAAGGCTACAAGTAACTCCATAAAACAAGGCTACAAGTAACTCCATAAACAAGGCTACAAGTAACTCCCGAAAGTATGCCTGACGCTGATACTGGAATAAAAAAAAAAACAAAGAAGACATTTAACAATATCGAATAGTCATTCCAGAAATATACGGATGAAAGATCTTACACCTGTGCCATGGCGGCCTTGCAATATCTAGCCATGACGGACGAGAGGCTGATGAGCTATATATCCTTCTAAGACCACTTGTACATTGCACATTGCTTTCAACTTCTCTTCGAGATGCACTCGCAAGTGATTAAGCAAAATATTCATTCTGGGTATGAATTATGGTTCACTCATATTCAAGTCATCCGTTTTCGAGAAGTTTGACACTAAATTGATGTAAACCTCTGTGTCGTCTCAGGCGGCCGAAAGCAACCTTGAGGTGTGTTTTGAAGTCACTGGGATTACGTGAGAATACCGGACGCGGTAGCAACATGGCAATGTACAACACGATGTTCCATCTTCAGCTCTGTGTTTATCAATGCATGTTTGCATTGCTTGGCATAGCAAACATGAGGAGATGATTTTTTAAATGCAGAGCATTTATTTAAGTCACATGTAGCGTGCGCCGTCCGTCCGCAACAGCTCGAGCGCAGGTGCGCCCTCTGCCCCACTCCTCCTCTCCCGCATCACGCTTGCAGAACATGTGCAGCGCGCGAAGCGTCGTAGTTGAGTCGCGCTCCGGCGCTGCAAGCAACGTAGCAACAGCAGGTGCTGGCGTGATAGCGCGCCCCTCTCTCCACCCCTTCTACCTCTAACGCGCGCGCTAGGAATATAAAGCGGGTTGGCGCGGGCTCCACTCGTCAACTCCTGCGCTCTCTTGCGTTCGTCGGCGGTCGCAGTTGATAAGCGATGGAAGCAAGACCTTCAACTAGTACCTCGACGCAATCCAACATCAGTGCTGAAGCATCAGTTCAAGACATCGTACCATCGTCTTCGTCCACGGCGGCAGAAGACAAGGCGGTGAGGCGGCGCGCTGCCGACGCCGAACGCAAGCGTCGTAAGCGTGCTGCCGACGCCGAACTTCGTGAACGAGAAACCGCGGCCAGGCGTCAACGTCGACAAGCGGATCCCGAGCAACGTGCACGAGAAGCCGCGGGCAGGCGTCAGCGTCGGGCCGCGGACCCTTCGAGTCGAGAACGACACGCGGCTGCGACACGTCAGCGTCGGCGTACGGGAACGAGAGGCGGCGGCGAGCAAGCGTCGTCGTCTGGAGGCCGCCGCCGCCGCCGCGGAAGCCGTCGGGCAACGTCAACGGGACTTTGGGGGTGCCGACGCGCGCTTCTAACGCGAGTTCCTGGACCGGAGCTTCGAGCACAGTGATGCCAATAAAATAATAACAACGTTACCTACTTACGATTCTCTCTTCTCTGTCAACCCAGACCACCACCACCACACCATCACCACCACCACCATACCAACAACACCAACACCACGGAACCCCACTATGCTCTGCATTTACACGTGTCCCTCGCGTGGGGGCATGCGACGGAGCTTTTTTTCACGTAATGGTGGCGCAACTTTTGGTATCTGAGCGTGGTACTCACATTAAAAAACATTGCAGTGTTTGAACGCGGTTAATCCAAGTTAGTCGAGCGATAGCACGGTTTTGCTTGCTTTGGAAAAGGAATAAGACGCTGATCGGCGCCGTCACAACTACCGCATCTACAATTGCACCACAAGACAACAGACAAGACGCTGCTCGCCGCGGCATCAGCAGCAAGCGAATTGACCTTCATGCTGCGTCTTCCTTCAACGTGAAGTAAGCGTCGAATGCACAGCGCATACGAAGCTACCAGCACTGTGCGCACTTTGTACACATCGCAGATCGCCTTGAAGATGAGGCCCGTGCGACCGCGCACTTTGCCCACATTGCAGATCGCTTTCAAGATATGGGCGCCCACGCGACGTACGCAGCAGCCGCCGGTAGTGGCAGGCTAAGTCCCAGTTTGACCTTGGCTGAGCTTGAAGGTCAGATTTACGGAACCATGCGTTTCTCGGTTTATACCGTAGAGCTATCACTCTAAAATTGTTTTAGAGTTCATAACATGACACACGATACTAAGAACCACTTTGAAGAGCGATTATATTCCATTTGTTGTGTTCGGGTCTCGGGAGGACGTAAATGACAGGATATTGTCACGTAGTAGTGACGATGACGAGCAGGACGCGCCTGCTCAGCGCCGGCGCGTCCTTCGCTTAGCGATAACGCTTAAGATTGTTTAGCCGGTGAAAAGCGGTCACCGGAGAAAGATAAACAAGTACACGTGTCGATATCAATAGAAATGTGTCAGAACGTTAGAGGAAAATATCAGCGAGAGAAATCAAACCTTTTAAAAATACCACTTAAATTCACCAATGTATCATCACTGAGCTTAAGTAAGAACGTAGGTGTTTGCAAGACACAGGCGTTCACTGTAGTCACTGCAAAATGCACAATTGTGGCTCCGAAAGCAGGCGAAGACGATCCTTTCACAAAGACCTAATGCAAAGGAATTTGTTCCAGTCTTCCCTAGCGAAAATCTACAAAAACGCACAGAAAGCCGCAGGATCACGCTGACGTTTTCCACTCCACGTAACTATGAAAGCGATGGCTTTTCGGAAGGAATATTACATCACATAAAAAATGTGTGGACCTGTACCCGCTTTCATGTAGCATAGAAATGTACAATAGAATTTGTCGTTCCGCACTAAAATTACTGGTAGGCGACTGGCTTGGGATGCAGTCCCTACTTTTGTGCACATGCAAATTCATGACTTCTAACTGATCACGAACCGGGCGTCATGAACAAATTTATTTATTTTTATTGCGACGAGGTTAATTGTTGTCGATAACGTTGTAAGAACGCTAGGTACAGGTAGGCAGTGCAAGGGCTGTTTGTAGCACGGGGTTGTCTCGCGATCACGGCACGGTCCTTCGTCTTCCTCTTCAGTCGGCACATACCCAGGGGCGCCTCTGCTTCATTACAATGATCCGGGAGCGAAGCATAGCCACCCTGGTGACTCAGGGCGCAGAGAAGATGAGTGGGTCGTAATACGGTTTCAGGCGGTTGACATGTACTGTCTCTCGCCCACGACGACGGAGGTCTGGTGACACTGTGAGCGGCTCAACGATGTAGTTCACCGGTGAAGTGGCATTGATGATACGGTACGGACCGTGATAACGCGCCAGGCGTTTGGAAGAGAGGCCAGGAATGTGAGCTGGTATCCAAAGCCAAACAAGCGAACCGGGAGCAAAGCTGGGTGGTGGTTGATGAGTATGGTCATGTCGTGTCTTTTGACGTTCTTGAGTCTCGCTAGTGAGGGAACGTGCCAGCTGACGGCAATCTTCAGCATACTTGGCGACTTCGGAAAGTGGAGTGTACTCTGCGGCATCAGGTTGGTACGGCAGTATGGTGTCCAAAGCGCAGGAAGGTTCTCGGAAAAAGGAAAAATGGGGAAAAGCCGGTAGTCGCTTGCGTCGCGGTGTTGTATGCGAACGTGACAAAGGGGAGTACGGTGTCCCAGTTGGAGTGGTCGGATGAAATATACATCCGCAACATGTCGCCAAGTGTGCGATTGAACCGTTCGGTGAGGCCGTTGGTTTGGGGATGGTATGCGGTCGATTTTCGGTGAATGATCCTGCACTACGTGAGGAGGGCTTCGACACCCTCCGACCAGAAGACACGGCCCCTATCACTCAGTAGTTCTCGGGGAGCACCGTGGCGAAGAACAAAATTGCGAAGGATGAAAAACCCAACTTCACGGGCGGTCGCTGCCGGCAGAGCTGCAGTCTGAGCGTAGCGAGTAAGATGATCTACGCCGAAATAATCCACCGATTTCCACACCCGCTGCATGGAAGCGGGCCGTAGAGGTCGATGACAACGCGGTCGAACGGACGAGCCGGGCATGGTAGTGGCTGCAACGGTCCTGTGAAACGGTGTGTAGGTGTCCTGCCCTGTTGGAAAGTAGTACAAGCCTGAATGTACTTTTGCACAAAGTTGCACATGCCTCGCCAATAATAGCGCTGACGCAACCTTGTGAAAGTTTTGAGGACGCCGGCATGAGCGCCTAGGGGATCAGCGTGAAAAGATGCGCAGATGTCAGAGCGCATATGACGAGGTATAGCAAGGAGCCATTTCCGACCGTCCGACATATAGTTGCGGCGATATAGAATGTTGTCTCGCACAGAAAAGTGGGTTGCTTGGCGACGCAGTGCTCGTGTCGAAGGGACATCAGACGGAGCGGCAAGGTAGTCAAGTAACATTGCAAGTGTTGAGTCCTTGCGCTGCTCTGTGTGCATGTCGGTGATGGTCAATGGTGACAGGGTGGACGCGGAGTCTGACAGAGACGCCAAGTCAGGCGTCGGTGGGGAGCGGGAGAGTGCATCAGCGTCGGAGTGTTTGCGACCGGAGCGGTACATGACGCGGATGTCGTACTCTTGCAAGCGCAGCGCCAAACTTCCTAAGCTTCCCGACGGGTCTTTCAAGGAAGAAAGCTAACAAAGGGCATGGTGGTCTGTAACTACGGCGAAAGAACGGCCGTAAAGGTATGGACGAAACCTGCTTAGTGCCCAGATGATCGCCAGGCACTCCTTTTCTCTCACTGAGTAATTCAATTCGCCTTTCTTTAGAGTACGGCTAGCATAAGCGACGACGTATTCATCATAGCCAGCTTTCCGTTGCGCTAAGACCGCACCAAGGCCAACTCCGCTGGCGTCAGTGTGAACTTCCGTAGGAGCAGCAGGGTCGTAATGGCGAAGAATCGGTGTTGAGGTCAACAAGTGGCGCAAATGCTGAAATGCCACATCACATTCAGGTGACCACGCTGCTATGCCGTTACTGTCGGAAAGTAAACTTGTCAAGGGCACCATGATGGATGCGAAGTTGCGTACGAAGCGGCGAAAATACAAACATAAGCCAATAAAACTTCTGAGGGTTTTGATAGACGTGGGTGGAGGGAAGTCTGCAACGGCGCGGAGCTTGTCTGTGTCCGGGAGGACGCCGTCCTTTGAGACAACGTGACCCAAGATGGTTAAATTGCTTGCAGCAAAACGGCACTTTTTGAGGTTGAGCTGTAGGTCGGCAGAGGCGAGACAGGTCAGAATGTCATGCAGGCGAGCGAGGTGTGTCGGAAAATCGGTTGAGAAGACGACGATGTCGTCGAGGTAACATAGACATGTCTTCCATTTGTGGCCGCGTAGGATGGTATCAATCATACGCTCAAAAGTAGCAGGCGCGTTGCACAACCCGAAGGGCATTACGTTAAACTCGTAGAGGCCATCGGGTGTAACGAATGCGGTTTTCGGACGATCAGGTTCGGCCATTGGAACTTGCCAGTAGCCGGAGCGCAGATCCAAGGAAGTGAAATATTCTGCGCCTTGCAAGCAGTCGAGAGCGTCATCGATTCGAGGCAGTGGATAAACGTCCTTTCTCGTTATCTTGTTTAGGCGTCTGTAGTCGACACAAAAACGAATGGAGCCATCTTTTTTTTCTTACCAACACGACAGGTGAAGACCAAGGACTTTGAGAAGGACGGATGACTTCACGTTTGAGCATGTCGCCCACTTGCTCTGTGATGACTCATCGCTCTTTGGCCGATACACGATACGGGCGCTTTCGCAAGGGGGAGTGGGAACCGGTGTCGATGGTGTGAGAAACAGCGGTGGCACGGCCCAATGACGTGTGGTGGCAGTCGAAAGAAGAAAGAAACTTGTGAAGGAGAGCGAGAAGTTGGCGGCGATGAGATGGGGAAAGAGCAGGGTCGATGGCGTTGTCAAAACACACTGAAGACGATGAGTCTGAGACAGAAGCGATGGCGTCAACGTAACAACGGTGGGAGTCGGTAGGAACATCGCGATCGTCAACGTAGTCGACCGCCTACAAATTACCCAGGGTCTCTCCACGCAGTAGGCTGATCGGGTACTGGTAGTAGTTGGTGACCAGCATAACAGTTGACCCAGATGTTATAGTGAGCACGGCAACGGAAGAACGATGCCCTTGCGCTGAGCAAACACATCGGACGGCGTGAACACTACAGTGGCGTCAGAGTCGGCAGCAGACGACAGGACAACAGCCATCGACGACTCAGGGGGTATGGTTGTGTCGGCATCAACAATGAGTTTATTGGCAACGCGAGGAGAGCCGCTCAGCAGTGCTTCACATAGTTGTAAAAGCGAAACTTCTGCACGCGGTCAATGACAGCATGATGACGTGACAGAAAATCCCAACCAAGGATGAGGTCGTGAGAGCACGATGGTAGCACGAAACACTCGATTATGTACAGAAATTCGTTGATGACTACACGGGCCGTGCATACAGCTGAAGGGTGAATTCGCTGCGCGCTGGCAGTGGCGAGCACCAGGCCAGAGGGAGCTGTAGTCACTTTTCGGAGGTTGCGAAGAAGGTTCTCGTGAATGACGGAAACGGCGGCTCCGGTATCGACTAGCGCAACTGCGGGTACTCCCTCAACAAAAACGGTAATAACATTTTGCGGCGAAGATGGAGGTCTTGAGAACGTCGACGTATTAGCAGCTCTTGCCTCAGGAACTGCACCAGTCAGTTTCCCGCTTCAGTGCGAGCTCGACGAAGCAGGGGCGAAATAGAACGCCGACGAGGGGAAGGGGAACGACGAGTTTCTGATCGGCGATCAGTTTCAAGACGTCTCGGTGAAACGGAGACGCGGCGGCGTATTGTGGTGCGTAGGTGGGCGTTTCAAAGGTGGTAGGCGTTGTTGGGGCGCGGCGGCGACAGAAGCGCGCCACATGGCCAGCAATGCCGCAGGCGAAGCAGATAGGCCAGTTGTCTTCAGTGCGCCACGTCGAGGTTGGACGAAAAAACTGCGGTGACGGTCGGGCAACTGGAAATGAAGCCGGATGCATGGGCGATGAAAAGGAAGCTGGCGGCGGAGGAGGCCGTGCAACCACGGTTGCGTAACTGAGCGGCAGCGACGTAGGGTGAGTGCGAAAGTCGGCATATGGCAGCGGCACACTCATAGGATTGGGTGGGGAGGTTGTAGGAGCTGCACGAAGCGCTTCCGATATCTGATTGCGGATGGCTTGCTGTAGCGTTGGAGTCAAAGCTGCCGAAGGTGAGTCGCTGTGAGGCAGCAGCGATAGCTGCCAAGCCACCTCTTCACGAATAAAATCTTTTATATGTTGCGATAGGGTCGAGTTGGGCAGAAGGTCGGCAGAAACCGCAATGCTCGAGACGGAATCGGCGAGCTGAATGTTTTGGCGAGCGATGGAACGTTGGCGGCGCGGCTCGTCAAAGCTCTGACATAGGTTAGTAAGGACGGATACGCTCGTTGGGCTTTTTGCCAGCAGCATCTGGAATGCGCCGTCCTTTATGCCCTTGAGGATATGCTTAATCTTGTCATCCTCTGACATGGTGGGATTTACCCGCTTTCACAAATCGAGAACATCCTCGATGTAGGTGGTGAATGTCTCTCCAGGCTGCTGTGCGCGCTGGCGCAGACGCTGTTCAGCGCACAGCTTATGCACAGTGGGGCGATCAAACACTTCGGCAAAAAGGGTCTTAAATGCTGACCAGCTTGAAAAGTCTGATTCGTGGTTGAAGAACCACAGTTGGGCTACGTCGGCGAGGTAGAAAGACACATAGGACAGCTTAGCCTGGTCGTCCCATTTGTTATGGGCACTTACACGTTCGTACGAAGAGATCGAGGCTTCCACGTCGTGTTCGGCGGTCCCACTGAAAATGGGTGGATCGCGATGAAGAGGGACGCCGGCACAGACGACAGTGGCAGCCGGTGGTGCAGGCGACGAAGTGGCTGGATCAGGCATAGTGAAGGGCGATCGTGTTGGTGTTGGCAGGGTTCGAGTGCGGAGCTCCAGGACAAGGCGAAGGATCTCAGCAACCTCCACCAAATGCGACGAGGTTTATTGTCGTCGATAACGTTGTAAGAACGCTAGGTACAGGTAGGCACTGCAAGGGCTGTTTGTAGCACGGTTCTCTCGCGATGACCATCGTTTGGTTCTCTCGCGACCACGGCACGGTCCTTCGTCTTCCTCTTCAGTCGGCACATACCCAGGGGCGCCTCTGCTTCATTACATTATTTATTTAATCAATACTGTAGGCCTATTCAGGCCTATACAGGAGAGGGCATACAAGATACAGAGGGTTCCATGATAATGGGGAACCACAAATAAAGGCATAATACATTGTAAGCATGGACGACAACAACAAAATAATAAGTGAACTATACATTTGAATATTTCAGTGGGCATACCAGTATTTGAAAAGATGTGTACGATAAAAAATAAGAATGCGGCAGTAAAAGGTTATGCAGTGTGTGAGAGCGGTAATATGAAGAAAGACACACAAAGAAGGAAAGGGAAAAATAGTTTGAAAAGAATGTGTCAATACAAATCTGTTTTTGAAAAGTGCCTAAAGGCACGGAATAGCGGATAAGGCTAAAAAAAGACAACCAACAAAATTTTGACGTTAGACATGAAAGTCAGATCAACGAAGTTGAACCTGGAAGCCACGATCTATTTCAAACATTGTTCTTGTCGTACCATTCAGCTGCTATCAAATAAGCTGCATAAAGAATCTTTTCTCCCATTTTGTCACGTTAACAATGAAACCAAGTTGTTTTTATCGCACCTCTTTAATTAAGTGACCTGTGCGTCGCTCCTGCACTGTGGTATCTTATGGGAGCAGTTTTTTACCATATATATTGGTAATGTTGGTTAGAAGTGGCGTTATTTGTGTCATGTGTATATCGCATGTATTGTATCACTGTCGAACGTACTGGAGATACTTTATGCGGGCTCTGCCATCTGCTGTTATGCGGAAACAACAGAGGCAGCGAAATTCGTAATGCCATTCTAAACGCTTTTAGTCCCGCCTCCTCCTATTTGAAGGGCCATAAAGTATTCATTGACTGAATAATTGAGCGATTGAATTCCCGCTCCCGGCTGAAGGTCCTTCTGTTCGAGGCTCTACATTATCGTCTAAAGAGCCAGCCACGAAAAAAAGCCAAAGACTACAAAATATCACCCCAGGAAGGCTGTAAATGAGATGTGGTAAGATATGCGACGGGGCTACTAGGTGTTGATCCATGACGCTTGACAGCGCGAACTTAGACAAAGGACGGGGAAAGCGGCGGAAAACGCGCTTGCCGCCGTTTGTCGCCTCTTTCGGCATCCTGTGTGTGAGTTCGCGCTGTCGAAATGAGAGCCGTGCACGATGTACAGCGTCGCAGCAGAGATGATGAAGTAGAAGCGAAGTCACTACAGACAAAAACTATATAGATAGAATGAAGCTAACGTTCCACAGGCAACAAATTAAGTTCAGTACTCGCTCCACACTTGAGATAAATGAAATACAAGTCGGTTTTGGGTTGTCTTGCACTTACGTAGACCACGACGTAGTTGATGTTGTCCTCGCCTTTCAGCCTGCGCAGAGCAAACCCGAAGCCCCAGAACTTGTTGTAGCGCTTCTTGCGGTAGAGTACCACGTCGACCTTATCCGCGCCCACCAGCAGGGATACCGGCGCTGCGGCAAATAAGCAGAACGCAGGCCCTCTACATCACTAATGTTGTCGAGGATTGTCCCTTTGGACCGCATCCATCCGTGTTCATTCCTCTCGCGGGTGTACAGAGTGCAGCGCGCAAAGAAATCCAGCGGCAAAGGCGTCTCGCACGGATATTAGTCACAGTGCGGGTCGCAGCGGCTTTTATGCACCGACATTCCGCATAACCGAGGATATTGGTGTCTGGAGGCTGCCAGCTGTAGTGGATGCTCCCCGGTCCTCGAATATAGACAGCTCGCTAAAATGCCCAAGCATGAGGAATGACGGAAGCTGAAAACTATGTACACGATGGCACATTGGTAAGCTTCAGGGTTTTTTTTGTCTTTTTTTTGGATGTAGCTTTATCTAACAAAGCAGGAGAATTTGATGCCATTTTTTTACCTTCGGTATTGTTGTGTAAATTGAAAAAAAAACATTTACTTATTTAATTTATCTTCAAGGTACATATAACTACAGGGGGGAAATAAAACATGTCTATATAAAAGAAACACAGGTAGTATGTAACATGAGGTGAGAACATGGTCATAAACAATTAATATCAATAAGCATAAGAATAAACAAGCAAGTGAGGAATTCACTAAAAATTTGGGAACATAGGTGTAAATACAGAAAACGTAAGAGTAGACAATAAATAATCCGTAGAACGCACGCAAGAATATAAAAAAATGGTTGATCCCTTTTTCACAGGAATCAGTTGTAACACAAAGTGAAACATGTCTTCATAGAAGTAGTTCCAGCTTTATTGGACGTTAAAAGATACAATCGAAAGGCGGGAGTTGGGTAGGGTTCTCGGGGTATGTGAAGCCGTTGCAACTAGACATCACGGACACCCTACCACGGCACAGAGATCCGCCACAATTGGCACACAAGCGAAAGTTGTTTGGAAACCGTACCAGAACAGCCAAATGTTAAACGCTTCACGATCTCGCGCTCCTATGCCGTGAGAGGAACTCTATTTATGGATCGGCAGATTTCTTGTGGCTTTGCTTGGCGCGCGGATTCCTGGTGCCTAGCGGCGTCGCCGATGGTAGGAGCATTTTGGTCTGGCTCGGAAGTGTCTTGGGCAACGTGGTGACGCGCTCAGCTAGCTACAAGAATGCGAGAGGCACAGCTCGTAGTGTGCGCCTTGTACGCGCGAATGTGTTGCGCGTCTGCTGGCGTATCTCTCGCTGGTGCAACGCGGCCAGCTTCATGACATTCCCCCGTGGACGTCGCTGCCTTTCTGCTGCGTTAACGCAACAGCATTACTATTTGCCGTCATTGCAAGCGATGCAGTAGGTGGCGTGCAAACACTGCTTCTGCACGCTTAAACTGCTCTCTGGAGGTAACCAGGCGCCAAGGCTAATCCCACGCGGAAGAGAATCCATGTGGTGAAACTGCGTCATTATGGCAGCCCTTCAGACAGCAAAGCTCCGGTGATGATGATAATTTCTTGGCATCCACTTTGAAACGGGCAAGTGAAAAATAGTCACCTAGGCGGCTTGAGTTAATTAGGTATGCTATACATGCTTTTCATTCTAGCATTTTTCAATACATCTCCTTAATCTTCTTTCGCTTCCTCAAAACTATCAGCCTTGTAGCGCTACCTATGCCTGCAACCGATCCTGTCGTATCAATCTCTTCCCCGCTTTCAGCCCACCAATATTCTAAACGTCTCTCGCTTATGTCAACTGCTGACCCGGTTTGATGCATCCACCCACTTTAAATCCAAGCGCTTCTGGAAGGTGTACGTTACCTACGGGTCTCACTGTATGAATCCCTTAGCATTCCATTACGATGTGCTTAGTGGTCTCTGGAGTATGGCTGCGAGGATGATGATGATGATTTATTGGCATCCCCTTTAAAACTGGGCGGTGACAAATAAACACCTTGCCTGCTTGATTTATTCAGGTATGTTATGCATGTTTTTCATTCTAGCATATTTGTATACATCTCCTTAGTCTTTTTTATTTTTGTTCGTCCTCAAAACTTCTCGATCTACCTTGAACCGCTACCTATGCTTGTTACTGATCCGGTCGCATCAATTTCTTCTCAGCTTTTTTTCCACCAATACACTAAACGTCTCTTACCTATCTCGACTGCTGACCGGTTGATGCTTCCGTCCCCTTTAAATCCAAGCGCTTCTGGAAGGTGCACGTTACCTACAGGTCTCACTGGATGAATCCCTTCGCATCCCATTAAGATGTGCTGAGTGGTTTCAGGATTTTTGCTGCAGCATGCACATGCATCAGCTAGTTCCGAATATTTGCTCCGGTATGTTTTTGTCCTTAGGCAACAGGCTCGAGCCTCAAATAGCAAGGCACTTCCCTTCGTGTTTTAACAGCAAATCTGTTTAGGCCAGCCGTAATTTGTGGTGCGTGCCAAGAAACTGTCGCGCCGTAGCCACGGCAACCCGGAGGCGGAGACCGCGTGCATGCGCACGCGGTCTCCGCCTCGCCAGCTTCTTGCCTTCCCGACCCCAGCCTTTCTTCTCTCCGCGGTGCGCTGAGCCAGGAGAAAAAAAAGGCGAAAGCTTGCACTAGGCCGCGCAAAGCTCAAGACACAGCGAAGCTGGCCGATTGATATGGAGCGGCTAGCCTATAACGCGTTCGGCGTCGGCAAGCAGCAGCGTTCTTGGCACTGTGCCAATCTTGGTTAGCCTGCCTGTGTTTGTGGCATGCCAGGAGCGCTGTCGCTCGTAGGCGCTGACGCTTCCAGCGCTAGTCACGCGAAATGTCGCGAAAGGGGAAGGTACCTCCGAAAATGATCGCTCCAGAATACCTTCCTACATGCGTAGCTAAGTTAAACCAAGACCTAGCACCAATCAAGTTAATACCTAGCAGTAGCAGCCAGTAAGCTTCGCTGTGCCTAACCTTCGCGCGACCGAGCTTGCCTGATTTCTTGTACAGACTTTCGCTTCTAATTTATTTCTTCTCAATCTTGTAAATCTCCATGGTCGTTTTACAGCGAAGCTGTCTATGGCTAGGATCCGGTATTTCATGGCGTCCGCACAACTCTTCCCCAAAAAGTGAGAGCGGTAGAGCCAACAACAAAAGCAAACGTATATCGCCGCTCGCGTCGCAGCTCGGTTTAACGGCCACCTGTGTCTACAACGATGTGTCTCTGTGTATGTACGACGTAGTGCGTGACGTAGTGTGCGCCTGATGAAGCGACCAAAGGGGAGGGTTGGCGCCCCACGGGGCAACCGCGCGAAAGCGCTCGTGCCACTGCTCACGCGTTCGTCGTCTTCTTCCAAAGCTGTCTCTGTTTCCGCTCATCATTCCAGCGTAGAATTTCACTCTTCTGTCGTCGCACAATAGCGGGACGTTGCGTCTTGGAACGTCTTGGATATTCCGTACGGAAGACCAGCGCGCTAACAAAAGTCCCAACACGAATACAAGAAACTATGCACGTCTCACCGATTCCCAGGAACATGCACCGAAACTTCCACATCGGACGGTGCCAAGCCCGAGAGCAGGCGCTCGCGAGAAAGTATGAAAACCACCCCAATGCTTTGTACGTAGACGCCGCCAGCACCACAAGAAGCACCGCATTCCCCACCAGCGTAGTCGACAATTACGGGACCAAAATATATGCCTCGTCGGTTTCCATAGCGAACGCTGGGGAGGCAGAGGAACTAGCGATAGCGCTAGCCATCACGACGAGACCGCACTTGGAGTGCGTCATAGCTCTGACGGACTCTCAGACGGCATACAGAAATTTTTCCAGGGCCGAAATTTTCAGGGCCGCGCATCACATTATGAATGGAGCGCAGCAGCTACCGCATTTGTACAAATCATGTGGACTCAGGCGCATGAGTCCTTACGCGGCAATCAGCACGCACAAGCCTATATACGCCCGGGCGCATGCACACCAGGAGCCACGAGAGGGCCTCGCCGAGAAGTTTCATCCCGAGCTCATACCATTAACCTACACGCACATCCTACAACACTATCGCCTTTCACGAAGAACAGTACCGCCGCCTCACAATGCTCTGACACGAGAGGAAGCCGTAATATGGCGAAAACTCCCAACAAACAGATATCCACATCTGAGTCTCTACCACGCCATACACACTGCGCTGTATTCCTATAAATACCAACACTGTGATCAATGCGCAACACTTTACCACATGTTATATGGTCTTGTGCAAACACACCACATCTCACACCCATAACACACCCCACCACGCGGCAATGGGAGGCAGTGCTGTCCAGCTCCTACTGGACGGACCAGCTCAGCATGGCCAACCGAACGAGAAGAGCAGCTAAGGCCCCTGGACTCCTGGACTCAGGAGACCACCCAGTGCAGAGCGGAGGATCTACCTACGCTCGCGTGCTCTTATGTATAAAGTTTATTTTCGCTCTTCTGTCGTCGTAATGGGGAGGTCGCGTTTACGGGGGCCTGAGCCATTGCTTAAGATGGTGTATGTCCTTCTTACGGGACAGACAGATTTAATAACAGAGCTGATACGCGAATGTGTGTGCGTACTTATCGTCACGATGACCATTGATACGGACAACAAATATTGTCACGTATAGTGACAGTGAAGAGAACAGTCGTAAAACTGTGTATGACGAAACTAATTCTTTATTGGGGGAACCTGTGCCCACAAAAGAAACCTACACTCAAAGCACAATGATAGCGGCGAACACAGTCGGCGGTCGTCGAAATCTGATCAGCGGCGAAACGCGTCGGCTTTTATACGTGAGTCGTCGAAGGTTCCAGATTAACCCCTGGTGCCCGCATGTCTTCCAGAAAGTTCTAGACAATTCGAGTCGCTCATACAATCAGATTACATGAGCGTCGGTGACCACAGACGACGGATAGAGGCATCGATAACGTTCGAGAAGCTTCCGAGGCAGGCGCGTCCTGCGCCGAGCGATAACGTTTAGCATTTGTTAGCCTGTGGAAAGCGGCCACCGGTGAAAGATAAACATGTAATCGTGTCAATACCCTCCCCTCAAAAAATCATCGTCCCAATGCGACAAACACGAAGCGAAAACAAACTACCCGTACAGAAAGAAATAAAAAACAACAAAGCAACAAGAACCTAAGTCCGTTAGCGGGCGTAGAAAGGCTTAAGACCCACCACGTGGATGACTTCAGGTCGTGCGCGGCGCCGCTGTTATTGCGAAATACCTTCTGGCACGACCTCATAGTCCAGTGCGGCCAATACGTCGGATGATCTTATATGGTCCGAAATAGCGAGGTAAGAATTTCTCGCTAAGTCCTCGTCGGCATATCGGAGTGCAGACCCAAACATGGTCGCCGGCTGGTACACGACGTAGCGTTGTCCAAGATTGTAGTGTCAGCTGTCGGTCCTCTGCTGATTCTTGATGCGCAGGCGGGCGAGCTGTCGACCTTCTTCGGCACTCTGCAAGTAGGTGGCAAACGTCGAGATTTTCTTCGTCAGAGACGTCCGGTAGCATGGCGTCAAGCGTCGTTGCCGGGTTCCTTCCGTAGAACAAGTTGAACGGCGCCATGTGCGTCATTTTTTGCAAGGCCGTGTTGTATGCGAAGGTCACGTACGGAAGGATGGTATCCCACTTCTTGTGTTCGACGTCGAGGTGCATTGCCAGCAAGTCAGCGATGGTCTTATTTCGGCGCTCGGTGAGGCCATTCGTGTGCGGGTGGTAGGCGCTCACCCGACGATGCCTTGTCTGGCTGTATCGCAGGATGGCTTGAGTTAGTTCTGCCGTAAAGGCCATACCTTTGTCGGTGATGAGGACTTCTGGGGCACCGTGACGCAGGAGGATGTTCTCAACGAAGAATCGCGCTACCTCGGCGGCACTGCCTTTGGGCAAGGGCTTTTGTTTCGGCGTAGCGGGTGAGGTAGTCCGTAGCTACGACGATCCATTTATTCCCAGACGTCCACATCGGAACAGGCCCCAGTAAGTCCATCCCGATCTGCTGGAACGGTCGGCGAGGTGCTCGATCGGCTGTAGAAGTCCTGCTGGCCTTGTCGTCGGTGTTTTGGCGTCGCTGAGTCTCGGCATGTCCTTACGTAATGGGCGACGTCGGCAGAGAGGCGAAGCCAGTAGTATTTTAGGGGCGAAGCTCCTTAGGGTTTGGGGGGTTCCCTCCTCTGTAGTAGTAGTAGTAATATATGTAGCCACCTCCAGTGTATGAATTGCTCAATAGATGGCGTTGTGTGTCCGTAGCCACCTGTAATTTTATAGCGTTCACTAGATGGCGTTCCGGTTCCGGTTCCAGTTCCACTTTCGGTTCCGGTTCCACTTTGCGCGCGTTCGGTGCGAACGCGGGCAAAACGCTGACGGCGTCGACAACAGTTCTGTGCGTTGCTGGTGCTGCTGCATGTCCAGTTTATACAGCTGATAAAACTACCTGAGTCGACCCCATGGCTGAGTCGAATACTACTCAGGGTTACCCTACGGGAAGATGGTGAATTTTCTCTCTCGTTCCCGACGCGCGCTCTCTTTATCTCTCTTCCGTAGCTGTGGTTTACCCGAATGATCCCCCTGTGCTTCGCCCACCCATCATCATTCACTTCGGGATATGTTGTGTTTTTTCTTGTATCCTCGCGAACGTGCGGGAAAACCGAGGTGTCCAGCCGTTGGGTCCGTCATGGAGAGCTTGCAGAACCTCTGGACGCAATGCTGAGGGTACCACGAGGAGGTAGTTGGCTCGGAGAGGCGAGAAGTTCTTCTTTAGGAGAATGCCGTTTTGCAAGAAAAACGACGCCAAATCCTCGCCTGAACACCTTGGTCACAATGACGGTCTTGCCTTGCAGGTAGTCTACAAGGCTCCTTAGTTCCGGGTCGGCTCGCTGTTGTTCGGCGAATTGGTCGGCACTGATGGGTCCAAGAAAGTGTCGTCATCGTGGCCGTCCTGTGGTGGCGGTTCAACGGGGTTGCGAGACAAGCAGTCGGCGTCAGAGTGCTTCGCCCGGAGTTGTAAACGACGGTGATGTCGAATGTTGAAGTCGCAGACTCCATCGGAAAGGCGACCTGAAGGATCCTTAAAGTTAGCTAGCCAACACAAGGCGTTGTGTCACTCACAACTTTGAAGGACCGGCCATAGAGGTAGGGCGAAACTTTGGTGTAGCCCAGATGATGGCGAGGCACTCCTCTTCTGTGTGGAATAAATTTGCTTCCGCCTGCGATAGCGACCGGCTAGCTTAATTTACAACCCTTTCTAGCCGCCAGTCCTCTGCACAAGCACGGTACCGAGTTCTACGCTGCTTGCATCGGTGTGGGCTTCGGTAGCGGCGTTTTCGTCGAAATGCGCAAGTATTGGCCGCGATTGCAGGCGTCGCTTGTTCTTCAAATGCTTCGACTTGCGGCGTCTCCCACTTATACTCGACGTCGGCCTTGCGTGAGGTACGTCAGTGGCTCGGCAGCCAGTGACATTCCTTGACGAAGCGCCTGTAATAGGCGCACAGTCCAAGAAATCTACGTACTGCCTTCTTGTCGCGGGCGGAGGAACGTGGAGATGGTCCGCAATTTCGGAGGGTCAGGGCGCACTCCAGACTTGTTGATGACGTGGCCCCAAAATAAGAGCTCCTCGTATGCGAAGCGGTACTTTTATGGCTTCACGTGTGACAGAAGGTCTTGATTGCTTGAGGAACTGTTTCAAGGCGCCGGAGGTGTTCCTCGAAGCTTGAGGCAACACAACGACGTCGTCCAAATAGACGAGGCAAGTCTGCCACTTCAAGCCTGCCAGTACTGTATCCATGACGCGTTGGAAAGTCGCAGGTGCCGAGCAAAGACCAAACGGCATGACCTTGAACTCGAACAGTCCGTCTGGTGTTATAAAGGCCGTCTTCTCCCGGTCCCTCTCGTCGACTTCGATTTGCCAGTAGCCGGTTTTGAGGTCCATCGACGAAAAATACTTTGCGCTGTATAGTCGATCCAAGGCGTCGTCAATCCGTGGGAGGGGGTATACGTCCTTCTTCGTGATCTTGTTGAGGCGACGATAATCGACGCAGAAACGTAGGGTTCCATCCTTCTTCTTCACTAACACCACGGGGGACGCCCACGGACTCTTGGACGGCTGGATGATGTCGTCGCGTAGCATTTCGTCGACTTGTTGCCTTATGGCCTCGCGTTCGCGCGCCGAAACTCGGTACGGGCTCTGACGCAGTGGGCGGACCTTTTCGTCGGTTATGATGCGGTGCTTGGCGACAGGGGTTTGTCGAACTTTTGACGACGACGAGAAGCATCCTTGTATTGCAGGAGCAGAGCTTTTAGTTGTTCTTTCTTATGCCTGGGAAGGTTCTGATTGACGTCGAAAGTTGGTTCAGGTATTATAGTCGTCGTTGCGGGTGCACTGGAATCCGTGAAGGCGAAAGCACTGCTGGCTTGTACTATTTCGTCGATGTAGGCGACCGTGGTGCCTTTGTTAATGTGCTTGTATTCGGGGCTGAAGTTTGTGAGCATCACCGTTGCTTTCCCTGCACGTAGCTCAGCTATGCCTCTAGCGACGCAAATTTCACGGTAGAGCAGTAAGTGATGATCGCCCTCGATGACGCCCTCCATGTCTGCAGGCACTTCGGTACCGACGGAAATCATTAGGCTGGAGCGAGGCGGAACGGTGACTTGTTCTTCAAGCACATTCAAGGCATGGTAACTTATGCTTGTAGCCGGTGGTATCACGTTGTGCGTTGAAAGCGTTATTGACTTGGACCTTAAGTCGATGACTGCACCGTGTTGATTTAGAAAGTCCATGCCTAGGATGACATCCCTGGAGCAGTGCTGCAGGATTACGAAGCTCTCCGGGTAAGTGCGGTTGTTTACCGTGACTCGCGCTGTGCAGATTCCAGTCAGCGTTATTAGGTGGCCTCCCGCTGTTCGGATATCGGGTCCTTGCCAGGCTGTTTTCACCTTCAACTTGGCGGCGAGCGCGCCACTGAAGACGGAATAGTCGGCGCCAGTGTCGACGAGAGCGGTGACGTTATGACCATCGATGAGCACGTCTAGATCGGTAGAGCGGCGTCTGGCGTTGCGGTTAATTCGTGGCGTCGGATCACGGCTGCATCGGCTTGCTCTGCTGCTGCTACGTTGCGTCGGAAGGTCTTCTTTCTGCGGCGAAGTGCTGTCAAGGCTGTTGCTAGGCGGCATGCTGATATCTCGTCGTGATGATTCGCGAATCGTCGTCGTCGTCGGCGACGGAGGATCTTCGGCATTGCGTCGTACAGCAACCGCACCTCCATCGGTTGCTGCCTTTAGTTTCCCGGGTAAGGGCTCGGAGATCGGCCCCGGGTGGGACCGGTGTACTGACGGCGATGCGGCGAGATGTAGCGGCCCGGTGACGGCGAGCGTGAGGGTCGTGGTGGTTGCCACTGGGCTCCGGCGAGGTAGTCGGCGATGTCACGTGGTCGCTCGCCAAGCTGTGGACGCGGCGCGTTGACGGCGAACCCTCGTAGGCCCATCTCGCGGTATGGGCATCGGCGGTAGACATGGCCGGCTTCCCCGCAGTGATAGCAGAGCGGGCGGTGGTCGGGGGCGCGCCAAATGTCTGTCTTTCTTGGGTAGCTACGCTGGGCGACGGGCGGGCGTGCTGGCGGCGGCGGTGGACGACGGAACTGCGGCGTTATGGCGCCCTGGCGCCGTAACGGACGGCGTAGGTCAGCGCTTCCGGCTGGGGTTGTGGCGATTGCGGCTGCACATCGGGATCTCCAAGTGAGCGCTGAACTTCTTCTTTGACGACCTCGGCGACAGATGCCACTTCAGCCTGCGACCCGGGAAAGAGCTTCTGCAGCTCCTCGCGAACGACTGCTCTGATGGTCTCGCGCAGGTCGTCGGCGCCTAGTGCTTGAGCATCGGCGTAGTTGGTCAGGGCACGGCGGTTGTATTGCCTGGCGCGCATTTCAAGCGTTTTCTCGATCGTTGTTGCCTCGGAAAGAATCGGCGACATCTTGGGCGGGTTGCGCATCAATCGGCGAATAGTTGCTCTTTGACACCCCCGCATCAAGAACCGAACTTTCTTTTCTCAGACATATCGGGGTCGGCGTGGCGGAAGAGGCGAGTCATCTCCTCCGTGAAGATCGCGATGTTCTCGTTCGGCAAATTGCACTCTGGTTTCTAATAAACTTCGGCCCTTTCTTTTCGCACGACATTCGTGAAGGTCCTCACGAAGTTCTCACGAAATAGGTCCCACGTCACCAGGGTGGTCTCTCTGTTCTCAAACCAGGTCCGAGCAGCATCATCCAATGAAAAATAAACATGGCGCAGCTTGTCGTCGTCGCTCCATTTGTTGAACGTCGCGGTCCTCTCGTATGTCTCCAGCCAGGTTTCAGGGTCTTCAGCCGATGATCCACGAAAAGTCGGTGGCTCCCGAGGTTGCTGCAGCAGGATGGGGGACGCTGGTGCTGCCATTCTGGTCGTTGACTTGGCCTTGATTGCGGTGGTCCTTTTCGGGAAGAAGTCCGAACTCCGGCAAAGTCCTTGCTGCCTACGGCTAGCTCGCTCGTCCTGGCGACGTTGGTCTCGTCCTCCGGTTTCGGGCTTGGGTCGCGGCTTTGCGGGGGCGTTCGGTGCATGAACGAACTAGCACCTCACCAGATGTCACGTAGTAGTGACGGTAAATAAAACAGTCGCAAACTGTGTATGACGAAACTGGTGTTTATTGGGCGAACCTGTGCCCACAAAAGCAAGCTACACTCAAGCACAACGATAGCGGCGACACAAGTCGGCGATCGTCGAAAATCTGATCAGCGGCAAAACGCGTCGGCTTTTATACCTGAGTCCATCGAAGGTTCCAGAATAATCCCTGGTACGCGCGTGTCTTCCAGAAAGTTCTAGACAATTCGCGTCGCTCATACAATCAGATAACATAAGCGTCGGTGAAAACAGGGCAACGGAAAGAAGCATCGATAACGTTCTAGAAACTTCCGATACAGGCGCGTCCTGCGCCGAGCGATAACGTTTAACATTTGTTAGCCGGTGGAAAGCGGCCATCGGCGAAAGATAAACATGTATACGTGTCAATATACATGAATGTGTGACACGTCTACACGTTTTTGACGGAAATAGCAATCCCTCCTGCTCGCCGAAGTGATCGTGTCCCAAAGTCCGATTGATAACCGTGCAGAACAAACGTATCCAGGCCTGTTTCTGAGACGTTAATTTCTGTAAGAACAAACATATCCACAAAACTAAGCGTTGACGTGGCAATCATTTTAAATTCGTCCCAGTATTTCCATAAGCTTCTAATGATAAGATTAATAATTATGAAGTCGTCATTCCACTTGTGACTGCAGCTGTCATAGAACGACTGAAAATCAGGAAGCTCGTGGCATCTTTTCAACGTCTTCTAGCGTGCTGATCCGAATAAGAGCCGAGGATCCATCTTTCTTTGTGAAAATCTTCCCGGCTTTGAGACAGGCGAACTTGAATCCTTTTTTTTTTTTCGTTACTGTCCTTGCTCGCCAGAACAATTGTAGACTTTGTTTGGTTAGATTTTCATTGAAAAAATAAGGTTGGCAGCTTATTAGAGCGATAGAGCTCGCGCAAGTTGGCGCGAGCCCCGAACCATCTTTCCTTAGCGGTAACAGACGTGAAACGCACCAAGACTGTGGGAAACGAGTCGCGTTTGTCTTGTATGCGATGAACCGCTACCACCGCTGATAGGGTGAAGTCCACTAATCCCCGTTTTGCAGCGAGCTGCCCCAAGGTCTGCTTCAAGTCGTCGTGTTCTTCTTGTGGAAAACCGTTAATTTCAAAATTAGCATTGCGGCTAAATTGCTCGCTTTCATTTTGAACATCGTGCAGCCGCTGAAGCTGCTCTGGCAGCATTTGGACTGTAGATTATAGAACGGCTATCTCAGATTCGTATTGTTACGGGGAGGCAAACACAACAGGAAAACGTATTTACAGTATATTTACAAGGCGATCAAGCGTCAACCATATGGCCGAGAGCGCGTGCCAGATCATCAGCGTCTTCTTTATCGATGCTCCTCTAGATGAATCATAACCGTGACATGACCCCCGGCTGCTCAAGCACCGTCACGGTGCTTGCTATGATCCAGGCAAGTGGTAAGGTTTCAGGCGGGATACGTGAACGTCAGTAGGTGATGAAACGGTTGGCGAGGAAGACTCGAGCGGGCCAATCTCATACGTGACGTCTGTTACACGGCGTAAGACACGGTAGGGTCCGGAGTACCACGAAAGCAATTTTTCTGAGAGTCCAACACGCCGAGTTGGAGTCCATAGAAGCACAAGGGCACCCGGAGTATAGATAACGTCGCGACGACGGGAGTCGTAGCGGTGCTTCTGGTGGCCTTGCGATGTAGTAAGGCGACGGCGAGCAATTTGGCGTGCCTCATCAGCTCGGGAAAGTTGTGCTACGGACGTCGCTGATTTCCTGCTACACGATGTCATCTTACATCACGGAGCCCCTTGTCAACTCCTCGCTGACCGTGGCCGTTACTTTCTCTCCAGAGTTATCGATGACCTGCTTCGCTCCTGCGCGATAAAACACAAATTTACGACGGCTTACCACCCTTAAGCGACGACAGCCAGCAAAGTGCGTGGTGATCGGTAGTCACAGTGAAATGCTGGCCATGTAAATAGGGGCGTAATTTGCCCACCGTCCAAACGAGAGCAAGACACTCCCGTTCTGTAATAAAGTAGTTCTGTTCGGCTAAGGAAAGGAGACGGCTGGCATAGGCGACAACATGGGTGCCCATTCTGATGCTGGACTAAAACAGCGCCGATTCCGTAGCCGCTGGCATCGGTGCGGAGTTCTGTTGGAGCGGAGCTTTTGAAATGAGCCAGGACAGGTGGTGTAGTGAGCGACGTGATGAGGGTAGAGAAGGCGGCAGCCTGTGCAGCACCCCAAAAAAACGAGACGCCTTTCTTCAGTTAGTTTGTGAGAGGGCGTGCGATTTCCGCGAAATTCTTCACGAAAACGGAAGTAGGAGCACAGTCCCAGAAAGCTACGAACTTCCTTGTGCAAGTCGGAACGGGGAACTGCTGCACAGCTGGAACTTTGTCAGGGTCGGGGCGAACACCGGCTGAGTCGACGAGATGACCGAGCATGAGAAGTTGCTGACGTCCGAAGTGGCACTTGGATGAATTAAGTTGCAGGCCGGCTTTGCGAATAACAGAAAGGATAGAAGAAAAGTCGTTCGAGATGCGTTTCAAAGTTCGGTGAAAATACAATGACGTCATCAAGATAACACAGGCCAATGGAGCATTTAAAACCGTGTAAGAGGGTGTCCATCATGCGTTCGAAGGTGGCCGGGGCGTTGCATAAGCCGAAAGGCATGACTTTAAATTGATAAAGGCCGTCAGGGGTAACAAAAGCGGTCTTCTCACGGTCCATGTCATCAACGGCGATCTGCCAGTACCCTGACCGAATGTCGATTGAAGAAAAATACTTGGCGCCGTGAAGGCAATCAGGGCGTCGTCTATGCGTGGGAGCGGGTACACGCCTATTTTGGTGATCTTGTTGAGATGCCGGTAGTCCACGCAAAATCGCCAACTGTCATCTTTCTTTTAACAAGAACCACAGGAGAATCCAAGGGCTGCAGGACGGCTCAATTATATCTTTGGCAAGCAGCTTGTCGACCTCCTTTTGAAATATGCGGCGCTCAGCTGGAGAGACGCGGTATGGCCGTCGGTGGATCGGATGGGCATCGCCAGTGTTTATGCGGTGCTTGACCGCGCAGGTTTGACCAGAGGACGGTCGCAAAGGTCAAAGACGTCCCTATAAGAGAAGAGGAGGCGAAGGAGATCGTCAGCGTGACGGGCGAAAGGTCTGGAGCAATCATTTTATTCAGGTTGGGAGGAGACAGATCTGGCGAAGAAGACGGGATATCGGTGGTGTGCGAGCGACCAGCATCAGGAGGAGACAAGGTCGAGATAACGTAATCGTAGGAGGGCGTCAGCATAGCGAGTGAAATGCCTTGTGGGAGCACTTGTGAACACAGTCCGAAATCAATCACAGGAAGACAAGTAAGATTGTCCCGTATAGGTATCACAGTGTGAGGCAAGCCAACACTGTGCGTCAACAGAACGGCGGTGATGGGAGCGAGCACATAATCACCGTCGGGGACTGGTGGAGAGGGCGTCACAGCAACACAAGTCACGGCTTGCGGCGGCAAACAGACGTGCTCAGCAGAACAGAGCCGACTCGTGATTGGTCCGGGTTGATCAATTACACTTGGTAGGTCAAGCTGCACAGTACCAGCGGAAAAATCGATGAGGGCGGAGTGGGCGGACAAAAAGTCAAGACCGAGGATGACGTCATTGGAACAGCAGACGAGGACGGTGAACAAAACGGAAGTTTGACGGCCGGCAACACTGACACGTGCGGTACAAAGGCCAGCTACGGGAGACGTACCACCGTCGGCCACACGGACAACACGTGATGGGGCAGGGGTCATAACTTTCTTCAACTGCCGGTGGAGGTGAGAACTCATAACAGAAATATGGGCGCCGGTGTCAATCAAAGCAGTAACAGGTAGGCCATCCACTTCAACGTCGATCAAGTTCTGATTGGTAGGGAGCGTCAACAGAGGAATTGGAGAGCAGGTCGGAATAGCAGCATCACCTCCAGGAGCTGCAGCCGTTAGTTTCCCGAAGGAAAACGCCGGGAGTAAGACGGGGACGGGGAACGGCGTGGTGGGGGTGACCGAGAAGGTCGGCGTCGTGGAGAGGGCGAGCGGTGGTAGTAGTGGTCTCGGCAGATGTTTCTTGGTCAGGTTGGCTTGGTACCTGGTGCTGGCTTCGGGGTGGATAGCGGAAGCTGGATGAGCTGGGTCGAGAAGAGGAGGGCCAAGGACTTCGGCAATATCGCGAAATGTGTCCAACACGTCCACATCGAAAGCAAATTGGCTTGTCGTCAGGCGTCCGCCACGCATTCGGATCGCGATAATTCAGAGTGGGGTAACGGCGTTGGAGGGGGTTGAAGGAGGCCGAAGGGTAACTGTCAGGGTGGTTCACAGAGCAGATGGTTTGAAGGCCCACATTTGCCAGTTCTTGACGAACAACGGATTGTATAAGGGATATCGTAAGTGGGTCATCACAGGGCTCTCCTCGCATTAAATGTGGGGGCGATGCGGCTCAATTTCGCGTCGAACAATTCGGGTGATGGTCTCAGATGTTGAAGGCTGAGTCGGCATACGAATATCCTCACACGTTGAGGTCGCTGCCGTGTTCGGAAGGCGGGCGAATTGGTGGGCGATACGTCAGCTTTAGCATATTCGAAGCGTCGGCATTCAGTAATAATCTCGTTGACTGTCGAAGAGTTTTTAAACACGATCAGGTCAAACGCATCGTCCGCGATCCCTTTCAGCAGGTGCGTGACCTTATCGCTTCTGTCATCTTGGCGTCAACCTTCCGGCAAAGGGTCAGCACATCCTGAATGTACGTCAAGTACTACTCGGTAGGCGTCTGGACACGCGAGGCAAGTTCTTGCTTGGCAGCACGCTGGCAGCCTGCAAGTTGGCCAAAACACTCGCGAAGTTTAGTCTTACATACGCTCCAGCTTGTGAGCTCCTCTTCGTTGTTATCGAACCACGCCTTCGCCGTTCGCTTTAGATAAAATGTGACATTCGCCAACATCATGGTCGGATCTCACCTGTAATGTGCGCTTACGCATTCGTAGAGTCGAATCCATTGTCGACGTCGTCGCCAGCAGTGCCGGAAAAGGTCCCAGGGCCACGGGGTGGAGCCAGGACGACGGTTGGCATGGCGGCCGCCGCTGACACAGTTTCACCGCTGGTGGACAGTATTTTGCGTTTTTTTGAGTCTTGCATTCGTTTAGCTGGGTGATATCCGAGTCGTATTTATGCGACAGAAATGTCAACGCTTCCTCCAGATGGTCACCGGACTGAGTTAGTTCCGAAAATTCTACTTTGAGGCCTAGAAGTGTGTCCACTTTTTGAGTCAAGAAGGGTAGGCAAGGACGACTTTCTTTTATGTCCTTGAGCATTTTCCAGTGACACGTCTGGGATCGCGTTTTCGCTACATGAGTAGTATCAGACTTGGTAGTAGATTAAACGATTGTCGCTGAAACCAGCTACTAGCGCCCCAGTCCTTGTGATTCATAGAATATCGGAATCCAAGAGCAGGAGCGGCGGCAGAAGCTTGAAGAATCGACAATTCAGAAGCAGTGCAGCGAGAACACGGTCTCTGCGGTACATCTGTAATCTGTTAAGAAACGAGCTGTCAGCGCTGGGCGGAGGTATCGCCGTCAACTGCAGTAATAATAATAATAATAATAATAATAATAATAATAATAATGATAATAATAATAATAATAATAATAATAATAATTATTATTATTATTATTATTATTATTATTATTATTATTATTATTATTATTATTATTTATCGTGCCCAGGAACACCGCGAGGTCTAGGTGCTGCCGCACGTATACATAGAAAAAGAAATACAGCAGGGGAGTATCACAGAAAAAAACAATGAATAAAATTAACAATCTTGAAAAGAAAAGTGTACATACATGTAACCGAAGGCGCAACATGCATACCTAATGAAAAAGGAGAAGGCAGTTTGAACAATACGTGAAAATAAGACACAACGGAAAGCTCAGAGCAGACCAAGACAGAGTGTGAAAAAATGTCAGCAGGGGACAATATCAGCAAATACAGCAGGGGAATATCAGTAAAAATGAATAAAAAATAACAATCTTGAAAAGAAAAGTGTACATACATGTAACCGAAGGCGCAAAATGCATACGTCATAAAAAGGAGGAGAAGCGAAGTTGAACAATATGTGAAACTAAGACACAACAAGGGATAGCTGAGAGCAGAACAAAGACAGAGAGTTGTGAAAAATATCAAGGTCATGAAAGTGGGCGTTATAAAGAATCTGTATTCTATGGGCGGTTGAGTGTTGGTGGTGACAGGCAGCAACATGGAAAGGTCTGTGTTCTCTGGTGATCTTGCGCGGAATACGAAATGTGATACAACTGAGGAGTTCGGGGCACATGACTATACCGTGAAGGAGTTTGAAGAGGAAAAGCAGGTCAGCGCGATTACGTCGGCAGCGAAAGTAAGGGCATGACAATAACCCGACAGTGCTAGGGCAAGGTCCTGAGTCCGTGTTAGCAAAGCGGTGACGCTATACGCTTAGAAACGTTTCTGGACCCGATCTATAATGTCACTGTTGGATCTAGAAATGCCATTCCAGACGACCGACGCGTATTCGAGTTGAGGAAGACAGATTGTTGTGTACAACTTGCAGAACGGTGTAGGAGAATTGAATTATCTCGACAGTCTGCAAACAGAGCCAAGCGTGCGCATGCCCTGCATTGCAACGCGTTTAGTGTGAGCTGAAAAGTGTAAGCTTGTATCAAAAAGTACACCAAGATCACTGATCTCACGGACCTTACACAATGGTACAGAATCTACTGAATAAGAAAAATAAATGCTTGCTGTTTTGCGTGTGAAAGTCATGACTTTGGTCTTAGCAGCACTCAAGGTGAGGTTATTACTGTGCACCCTTTAGAAAAGAAAGCAGGTCAGACTGCACGATGCGACAATAATAATAATAATAATAATAATAATAATAATAATAATAATAATAATAATAATAATAATAATAATGATAATAATCTTAATTACAAATAATCAATTTGTACGTATAATTTTGCTAGGTCTGCCGAAGCCTTCCGTGGGCTGTATGGCCAAAACCTGGCAGTCAGGGGAATGCATTATGTAACCTTGTTACAGACAAACTAAATGTCCAACTAAAAAAATTAAATAAATAAAACGTATCACAGGTTCCTCAGCTAAACATGCCAAGTAAACAACACTTAATGGTCAAATGAAAACACGTAGCACACAACAGCCATTAAAACTGAGTAAACAGGGCACTAGATGTAAACGCAGTTACAACCTATCGAGAACACACACAACAAAAAATCGTGAAAACAGTGTCGATAACAATCTTATGTTAATTTTGGCAAAGGTCACACTACAACAAAATAGACTTTATACATGTGAAAACTCCTATTCTATCATTGCCGGGCCTTCTTTAATCCCGACTAATTTGTCTGTTCCGGTACTGCACTGGGAAGGTTATTAAAAAAGGGGGAGGGGGGATATAGTACCTTTTTTGTCCTTTTCCATAACGAGTTCTTGTCCGATGCACAACCTATCTGGGATGTCTACGCAAAGCAGCATTCTTATGGACAGCTAATCGGAAATCATCAAAATCAGAGATTTTCTTAATCTCGAAATAAGTTATCCGTGGTTTCGTTGTACGCAACACCTTTTAGTATGCTCTTTAATAGGCTGTCAGTTTTATGTTTCCAAAATCCACTGCAATTAAAGAGCAGCAAATGCCGAACCTTAAATGCGAGTTACCTAAAGCATGCACTATCATTCTTTAAATCTTGGTAGGTGAAAATTCCTTATATGGTAAAAGACACATGGAAAATTACGTAATCACGCACAAATTCGAGCCATTTGAATATTCCAAGATAAGTCAGTCTCAAAGTAGATTCCAAGGTACTTGACACAATCTGCATATTGTACTGGGGCACAAACACAGTCAATCAGAACCGTGAAGGAACACATGTTGAATTGTTACAACAGCCTTTAACGGATTTCTGAAACACACTAATTGAGTTTTCCGAGCCCTAACTTTTAAACGGTTTTTTTCTAAACCGGTTCATAAATATTTTATGTCGCTTTGAAGTAAAGCGACAGCTGCTTCGCACTGCCTGTGTATCATCTGCATACTGGAAAATGGTACACGAAGTAGTTGCCTGCCCCAAGTCACAAACGTACAAATTAAAAAGAAGCGGAGACAAATCGGAACCCTGTGGAACTCCTGCGTTAAAAAACTGCAAAGAACTCTCTTGGTCGCCAATACATACAATCTGAGACTGATTTACCAGATAGTTTTGTATAAATGCATGAAAATGTCCCCGAAACCCGTAATTTTGTAGTTTACCACATAGAATAATGTGGCTTACCGAATCGAAAGCCTTAGATATATCAAAAAAGAGCCCACAGGACCTGGTTAAGCTCAAATGTTTGATATAGAGGATCCGACAGTTTTCGAAACGCGCATGCGTGCTTCTACCAGACTCGAAGCCATATACTGGGAAGGTGATAAGATGTTTTATTTTAAAACGAACCCCTCAATCGTTTCGAACGCGTGTCTTTCCAACAGTTGGGCTAAGAAAGGAAGAACAGAGATGGGGCGATAGTTCTCTGGCTTGGATGCATCTCCGCCTTTAAATATCGGTATCACGCGCGCTCTCCTTTAGGTCATCTGGTGTTATGCAAGTATCAAGGCTCCTATTAAAGATAAAAAGGAGCTGATCGGCCAGAGCTCTGACGTTGTGACGTATGTCTTCTGCTGATATGCCATCAAGATCGACAGCACGGCTTTTTATAGATCGATGCAATAATCGATGTAAGTCTTCTTTAGTTCGCGCTCTGAATCGACCTACGCCGACATTGTCACACAAGGACACTGGTCTACCAGATCGCCGTCACCTTAGAGCCACCAGTCGTCCCTCAACGCCGTCGCTCTCCCTCTCCCGCTTACTCTGGACACCACAGGGGAAACTAGCCAGTGCAGCTCCGGGAGGTGAGGTTGTATTGACGACACGGACCCCAAGACCTCTATTGACCCTACTTCAAGATGCAATTTGCTGGGTGTTCCTCGTCGACGGCGAGACCGTTACTGCTCTCATTGATACTGGCACCCACATATCTACGCTCCGACGCCGCCTACGAAAAGTGCTGACACCTGCCGTCTCTCCTACTTTGCGAATAGCTGACGGCACCCGAACACCGTTTCTTGGTATGTGCACTGCCCGCGTTACTGTTTCCAGTCACCTCACTTAAGTTCTCTTCGCTGTTCTCGACGCTTGCCCACATGATACCATTCTTGGTATTGACTTCTTGACCGCCCACTCTGCCCTCATCGATTGTTCTGCTGGCATTCTGCGGCTCGAACTGCCAATTTGTCCTGATAACGCCGCATCAAGTAACACTCGCCTACGTTCCGCGGAGTTTCTACGACTACCCGCTCGAGCTGCTACCTACGCCTTTGTCACCGTTTCCCCCAGTCCCTGATGGTGAGTCTTTTCGTGACTATGTGGTCGCTCCCCTCACGGATCTTATTCTATCGCGCAACATCGCACTTCCTCATACCGTAGGGATTGTTGCCAACAACAGAACGTTGCTTCCAGTCCTCAACTTTTCTACTTCTACCCATATTCTTCCTCCAGGAATTTCACTAGCTGAACTGTCACCTCTGGAACAATGTACTGTTTTTGCATTCGCCGCTGACCCTGAGACCGTGACCCAAGCTGTCATACCGGTGCCAACCAAGGCACTTCTGGACAAAATGATATCCCCCGACCTCTTACCTTCGCAAAGTGAAGAACTCCATGGTGTCCTGTTTTCTTACCTTGACGCTTTTGATGTTGAAAACAGTTCACTTGGCCGTACACATGTCGTGGCGCACCACATCGACACTGCAGACGCCAGCCTCCTTCACAAGCCCCCTTACCGGGTGTCTCACTCTGTGCGCCAAGTCATCCGAAAGGAGGCAGAGAATACGCTTGATAAAGATATGATAGAGCCTTCCTCTAACCCTTGGCCATCCCCTATAATGCTTGGGAAAAAAAAGGACAACAGCTGACGGTTTTGCGTCGATTATCGCCATCTCAATCGGGTAACGAAGAAGCATGTGTATCCTCTACCACGCATTGATGATGCGCTTGACTGCCTCCGTGGTGCCAAATTTTTCTCGTCGCTTGATATACTGGCAAATTAGCGTCGATTACTGTCACCGCGAGAATAGCGCATTCATCACAGCCGATGGCCTCTACAAATTTAAGGTCATGCTTTTTGGGTTGTGTAATGCCCCTGTAACTTTTAAACGTATGATGGACACTCTTCTACGCGGTCTGTAATGGTCGACCTGTCTTTGTTATTTGGACGACGTCATCGTTCTCTCGCCCAGCCCTGACGGCCACCTCCCTCGTCTGTCGGCCATTCTCGACATATTTCGCCGGGCTGGCCTCCAGTTCGATTCATCAAAGCGCACCTTGGGCGCCGCCAGATCAAATTACTTGGACACCTAGTCGACGCTACTGGTGACCAACCGGGCCCTTACAAAGTCCGTTCCCGGTTTCACGGTCCACGCAAGAAGTACGCAGCTTTCTTGGGCTCTGCTCCTACTTTCGCCGCTTTGTTGTCAACTTCGCAGAGATTGCTCGACCGCTCATGGACCTACTCAAGAAGGATGTGTCCTTTTCTTGGGGCGCGGACGAAGCGACTTCCTTTGCGTCGTTGATTTCTGCCCTCACTTCCCAACATGTGCTGGCTCATTGTGACCCGGCTGCTACAACAGAGCTTAGCACCGACGCAAGCGGCCATGGCATTGGTGGTGCTATCCTCGCTCAAACACAGAACGAACCCAACCGTGCGATAGCGTATGCTAGTCGACTTCTGTGAGAGTCGGAAAAAAATTACACCATTACTGAGCGGGAGTGCCTAGCTCTCGTCTGGGCTGTCGCCAAATTACGTCCCTACCTATATAGACGGCCGTTCGTGGTCATAACAGACCACCATGCGCTCTGCTGGCTCTCAACTAAGACTCCACAGGGAGGCTGGGCCGTTGGGCATAACGATTACAGGAGCACACGTTCTCGGTAGTGCACAAATCTGGCAAGTTACACAATGACGCCGACTGCCTCTCCCGCCACGCCGTTGACTAACCGACTCCACTGAAACATACCCCGACACCACGTCTTAGCAATAGCAGACTTCATCCATGTGGCCGATAAATAACGTAGAGATCCATCGTTGCTCTCTCTTATTGACCGTCTGCAATCCGGCACCCTCACCCCATCACTGAACAAGTTCTTGCTTCAGGACAACGTTCTTTACCGCCGCAACATGCACCCCGACGGCGCAGAACTCCTGCTCGTTGTCCCGCATCATCTTCGCTTGGATGTCCTTCTCCAGTTTTATGACCTCCCCACTTCCGGGCACTTAGGCGTCTCCAGAACTTATGATCGCATACGACAACGTTTTTTTTTTTCTGGAAGCGTCATTATCGGTCCATTCCCCACTACGTAACATCTGGTGACCTGTGTCAGCGTTGCGAGAAACCTGCGACTCAACCTGCTGGTCTCCTTTAGCCAACTGACGTTCCAACCCAGCCGTTTTATCGAGTTGGCCTGGACTTGCTCGGTCCCTTTCCAATTTCCAAGAAAGGCAACAAATGGATTGCAGTCGCTACATATTATACCACTCGATATGCAATTACTCGAGCGTTGCCAACCAGCTGCGCCACCGACGTAGCTGACTTCCTACTGTACGACTTCATCCTCCAACATGGTGCTCCCCGTCACCTACTCACAGATAGCGGTCGCTGCTTCCTGTCTCGTGTGGTTGACGATCTACTTCGATCACGTGCTACTCATCACAGCTTCACCACCTCATATCACCCTCAAATCAATGGACTCACCGAACGCCTAAACCGAACATTGATCGACACGTTTTCCAAGTACGTTTTTCCCATTACCACTACGATTGGGACGCTGCGCTTCCGTTCGTTAAATTTGCATACAACTCATCGCGTCATGAAACTGCTGGCTACTCACCCTTCTATCTTCTCTTTGGACGCCATCCCTTACTACCCTTTGACACCTTGCTCCCTTATGAGCCGGTCTCCAGGTCCACGACTTCCTATGCGCAAGATGGCACCACGCGTGCGCTCGACGAGCGCATAGTAGCCCGCGCTCGGCTCTCGTCATCGCAGACCACACAAAAGTCCATTTACGATCGTCGACACCGGGATACTGATTTTCCACCGGGCTCTCTCGTCCTTCTCTGGCTCCCCTCTCGTCGTTGTCGGCCTCTGTGAAAAGTTAATGTCGCGTTACGTCGGGCCCTACCGCGTGCTGCGCCAGGTGACTCCTGTCACCTATGAGATATCTCCTATGGCGTCCACCTCATCGAGTGCCACACCACGAAGTGACATCCTACATGTTTCCCGCCTCGAGCGTTACAGCTGTGATAACCAATTTTGACCACAACAAGCACCGAGACGGTGCTTCACCGGCCGGGGATAATGTCACGAGCAATGGCGAAGACAAAGACGTTGCAGTGGGGCTGGGTCTGAGGCTCTCCCGTCGGACCGAAAACCTGTTGGAACCTGTGCGACCTGTGCAGTCTTGACTAGACAAGGGTTGGCCGTTTACTGTTAAGTAAACACTCCCCGTAACAACATTACTACTACTGCTACTACTACTACTACTACTACTACTACTACTACTACTACTACTACTACTACTACTACTACTAATCATAATAATAATCTTTATTTATGCACCATTAGAAGACATGCATGAAAGGCGGGCCTGGCGAACCCTAAATGGCTTTTGTGATTGGGTCCGGCAGCGTCGGCAACAGCAATAAGGTCAGCATAAGTACGGGCGTTACATTAGTGCCGACAAAACATTGTGCAGAAAAATGAATTCATGTTATTCCAACGTAGATTCAACATTTTTTCCCGCTTGTATAGAAATACACGTCAAGGAAACCAAATAACATCACATAGACAAATACCCATCCAAAACGGGAAACTCAAATGGAAGATGATACTTTGTTTAACACTTTTTTTGACTTAACTGAAAAACATTTGTGAGGGAGATCATGAAAGATTTTTGGCACATAGACAAACCATCGTGCCTCACCACACCTAGCTAATGAACGAGGAACGTCGAAACGCTTGTTGTCCCTCAAAAGTAGCAGGGATAAATATTTCTCTCTGACTTGGTCATACCAAAATTGCGAAGAACCGCAGTTTGCTTGAATCGAAATGAAGGAAAACCCAATGCTGAAAAGAAATCGTCATCTGACACCTGGCCACAGCCATACGCCACACTTTAGGGTACATTTTTCATAAGCTATCCATTCGCTTTAGCCATCGCAATGCATAGAAAGCGAATACGGTGATTCCGTGTCGTAATATGCTGTACGCGAGATCATGTACTATGGTTTTCTTTACAGATAATGGCGTGAAACCTTCTATATCAAAAAGCAAACAAGCGACACTCCTAAGTTTACCGCACAGATAAGCCAGATGATGATGTCATGACCGGCTGCTATCAAAAAATAAACCGAGATATCGCATACAGTCTTCTTACTGAACTACATGTACAGTGCTCGAGGATGGAAACGCGCTCTCAGGCAGCATGGCGACCGCCACTTATTGCGCCACTGGTGATCGCTGGGTGATCGCTGAGGCGGCCGAATGCAGTTACGATGCATCAAAAAGCCTTTTTTTCCCTTTCATATGACACAAAGATGCATCATCTCGGTGTTATCAGCGCCCACCAATGGCGCAAACATGTTCCGGCCGTCATGTTGTCCGTTATCGCGTTTCAATCGCTGAGCACTGTAGATGAAACGCAGCGCTGATCATGCAAGAAAACTCGAATGTTTATAGCTGTGGTCTTTAAGGGCTTTCTAAAACATTAACTGTGTCTTACTGAGCTATGCAGTTATACAATTTTTCGCAATCCAGTGCATTACACTATGCACTGTATTTGTAGATGTACTTGTTTTAAAGTTGCAGGGCATCCAAAGCGTTTTGATAATTTAAATGCTTGGTAAGATTACCTTATTATCGGCATACTGATAGATAGTGCCTTTCTGAATTACTAGAGGAAGATAGTTTACGAATATATTAAATAAAAAAGGTGATAAAATTGACCCCTGGGGAACACCGACTGACGGTTTCCTTGTCGGCCATAACAATCTGCGTCTTGCCACACACGCACAGTTTTGTAATACGTTGTGAAATGGTCCTCTGAATACCATTAAAATTAGTTTCGGCCGTAGAATTTTATGGTTCGTGGTGTCAAAAGCTTTGGTTATGTCTAGAATTCGCGCACAGGCGAATAAGTTGTTTTAACATGCGGAATATACTTCAACTGAGAATTCTTCTAATATAGGGCTGTGGTACCTCGATTCGTAACGAAAGCGAATTGTCTGGGCGATAAAATAGAAAAGTTAATTAAAAAGGCGTCATGCATTGGTGCAGGAATTTTTCGAGTATCTGGGAACGTGCCGGCAAAATTGAGATTGCTCGATAATTTTCAACCTTATCTTTCCTGCCTCCTTTTACAGTGCCTTAGGTATAGCTGTTTTCAGAGTGTCGGGAATTACTGCGGTTTCTAAAAAGTCACTAATTAGAAAAAGCAAAAAAGATATTTATAGGCACATCGAAATTTCTTCGCTGAGTGCATACTGATATGCCATCTATTCCTGGTGGTTTACTAAAAATAATTATTTTTAGGTCAGGCGTTGATAAGCGACGCAAGAAAGCTGACGCCGAACCAGATTCCTTCAACGTGCAATTATTTTCCTGCTGGGATAAAGCATTTTCAGAAGCACGCGAAATGAAACGATTCAATGCGTTAAGTACCACTGTTTTGTCATCTCGAAATGAGTCAATGGGATTAGAAATCATGTCAATGAGATTAGAACGACCACGCTATCGCGGGACTTTTGCGCGACTGGCCGAATTTATTTACAAAATTGAATTTTAGCTATTCGCAAAAGCCCTACTACCCTGTTTCTTGTCATCTTATTTTCAGCTTTCAATGCCCCATTTTCCCGAGAACGTTTGCAGAGCTTCCACAGCGAATCCCTAAACGATATGGTGCGCATAATATCGGCATTAAGCCAGCTATAAGCTGGCTATAAGCGGCCCAGGGAAGTCTGCGCGACATCGAAAGATGGGCGAAATTCTTCCAACAGGCACAGAAGCTGTGAACGCTGGACCGGCGTAAGGTTTTCATCGATACATCTTCCAAATACATCTTCGGGCGATGAATCTGACTTCGAAACAGCACTGAGCGTACAGGAGCTGGGCCAGTGCGTGTCATTGGGTGCGTCGACAACTTGTGCGTCTTCGAGGGGTTCCACTCTGCCGAGACATTCCCATCGCAGCAATGTGACAGTATATGGGGATGGATTGCTAACAAAATAGTGCTGTCACCGTGAGTGATTTGCACTGTCGCAAAGGGCACCAACAATCATTTCTTAGTGCGAACGGGGTCAGATGGCGAAAGGAGTGCAACGGTGTCGCAGAGACCGTCGCAGCACACTGACACAGCCGCTGGCGCGTTCGGAGGCACTTGGGTATCGTCTGTGACGAGTACCTTGTTCGAAAGCGATGGTCTGTTTGCCGGCGTCATCTCTGAGAACGGCGAGAGTTCTATTTCGGCGGGTGTGCAATGAATGACGGCGTTGTGGCGGGAGAGAAAATCCCATCCCAGGATGATGTCGTGCGAGCATGCAGGAATGATGATGAATTCGACGGCATACATGGCGTCCCGAATGACGACGCGAGCTGTGCATACTGCTGACGCGAGCTGTGCATACTGCTGTGGGGTGAATACTTTGGGCGCTAGCCGTACGAAGGGATAGCCCCTAAAGTTGCGTCGTCACTTTTCGTAGGAAACGGCTAAGTTTGGCGTCCATAACGGATACGGAGGCTCCAGTGTCTATAAGGGCAGATGCGCGAACACTGTCTACAACAGTGGCGTAGCCAAGGGGGGGGGTTGGGGGGGTTCAAACCCCCCCCCCCCGAAATTTTTTCCGCAACCCCCCCCCCCCCCTCTTACTTACCCACCCTTTGTTTTCGTCGCTTCGCGCTGACATAATTCATGAAACCGGTGCTACTATCACAATTTAATTCCTGGGCGTTTCCGTTTGGGTTGGTAATTTACAGCGAATCATGTCTGCATATGGAAAAAACTGTCACGGTGTTTGTCAAGGCTTTCACACTCTGTGAAGTTTTGGGCGAGAATGTGGCGGCCGCATTCTGAAGCAACAATGCGCAACAAATGAAGCAACAAATGCGGCAGCCGCATTTTAGATGATGGCGAAAACGCTCGACGCCCGTTTACTTAGATTTAGGTTGCACGTTAAAGACCCCAGGTGGTCGAAATCTCCGGTATACATTTCCGCCGCTTCCCTTCAGGTGCCGGTTAGGCCGCGCTCGCGCAGGATTTTAGGCTACGTTCACACTTGGTCTCAAAGCTGTAGGAAGCGGCAAAATCTTGCAAAAATCCGCCCGCCTAGGCGGCAAAACAGGCAGAAAAACAGGCTGTGAGCCAAATCGGTCTCGGGCCGATTTTTTTGCCATGGCGAAGCGGAAACGCGGCGGAAAGTCGTTCTGCTTCACTGGAAGCTACACTAGCATGTAAACAACCGGTCGTAAAATGGCACCGGGCACCAAAACCATGGCACCAAAAGTGTAGGCTGTAATGCTGATCGACGCGATCAAGAACCAGCTCTTGCTCTACGACAAGAGTGGCACTAAAACGTACTGTCAGCAATACTCGCGATAGTATTCAACGTCGCGCGACCGGAGGTGCGGCAACGAAGCCTTGGCGTGACCCAACTTCTCGCGCTTTTGCAAGGCCAGGCGGACCCACCACCGCCGTTTCCGAGGTGTCCGCGTCTTCCGTTTATTTATTGTCCATTTCTAGAAAACAAGTAGGTAGAAGTATGAAAGCCATTTCTTCTTCACTTCTATGGCAAACAATAGTTAGACAGATTCCTCGTTGGCGCTCCAAAATTCTCCTCGCACGTGTACGGTATGTTGCAGAAGTCGCGGGGTGCTTTTCTCGTCGCGACGATAGATTGGGAGCGTAGGTCTCACGTAGGACGCGCAGGCTTTGGCGAGCCCCAACACTAGGGCCAGCCCGGGTTTTAGCTGTGGTGTTCCCGTTGCCCCTTTGGTGTCCTGGAGGCGCCGACAATACGAAATGATGAAATGTTATTACAACTTGTGAATACAAGCTATTAAAGAAATATTATCACGACTAGGCACCAACCTGTGACTCAGCGCTACCGCGCCCGTGTGCGGAGAATTACGGAATGCCAACGAGGAATTTACAGAAGGTCACAGATGACACGCAAAGTTGCGTAAAATGATCACTTTTGATGACGGCACAAGGGTCAAAGAATGAACATACCGCTCGAAATAATGCGATAATGAGCGCCACCACGCCGACAAACGTACGCAGGCTAGATGGATCTGGACGAAAACGGCAGCGGCGGCCGCGGCGGTAGCAAAACAAATGTGAACAACTTGGACAGGCGCGGAAAAAATTTTCCGGCCGCTTTGGCCTTTCCGTCCGCTTGCCAAGTGTGAACGTAGGCTTAGTCTGCGCGAGAAACGTCTCTTGTTTGCGATTGCGCCCCTACGGAAGGCTGGCAATTACTGTTGTGTTGTTGAATTCCAAACCAGCAATTACGGAAGGCTGGTAGTTGCTGTTTTGTTGTGGAATCCCAAACCAGCAATGTACACACGAAGGGGTTCTGAATCTGTTGACGTAAAGGCAAATGATGGCTACACGCTCGCACACAGCGGAAGACACGTACAGCGGCCCATGCACTTGCTGCACGAAATGCAACCCTCTCGTATGAGGGAGCAGGGCGACGAAAGCTTCGAGAAAAAAAAAACGCCTTACGCGTTTTTGCGCGTATTTAAGTTTTCTAGCGCAAAGACGCAGCGAACAAGCTATTGCTATGGGAGCAGGTATAGCCTGGTCACACGTGCATTTTCACGCGCATAGCCGTCCTTGACTTGTGAAACGCACTTCGCCCCGACGAGGACGACGCCATTTACGCTTAACGGAAATTAACAATTAATGATGTCTTCTTCGATCGCACGGGTCGTCTCAATGATGCGTTTTTGAAGACTGGTCCATTCAGTGGCGCGATGAGAGACCGTTGCTCCAAACGCCCACTGTACCTGTCGTACTTACTGTATTTACTGAGCTTACTTTACTTTTTACTTAATTTCTTCACACGCACACGCGAGGGGGGGGGGTCCATGTCTTTGATATACATGTATAGAGTCTGCTTACACTAACGCTATTTATTATCGATCACGTGACCTAGAGGAAAGCAGAAGCTTGCCCCCCCCCCCCCCCCCCGGTTGGACCGGTGAACCCCCCCCGAAAAAAATTTCTGGCTACGCCCCTGGTCTACAAACACGTATTTATGTTCGATAGTCTTTGCTGAGGGCTTTCACAGTTCGATAGCGTCACAGCCCTTGCCTCATGGGCTGCGACGACTAGTATTCCCGATCTCGTGCGACCTGACGTGGCCGCATCGGCGACAATGAGCGACGTCGTGGAGACGGCGAACGGCGGGTAGAATTCCCTTACAAAAAAAATTGTTGAAAATGTTGCTGAAAAGTCATTGGTCAATGTCAACAAATAACATTGAAAGCACATAGACGCTTTCTTGAAACATTATTGAGGAAATTGTTGACAGGTGTTGAAAATTGGCCCGCGACATTTTGTTGAAACATCATTGGGTCGTTTCAATTTGAGAAGTCATTGATGGAATTGTTGAAACCATGTTGAATTGCAATATTGAAAGCCCATTGAAGAACTGTTGAAGATGTGTTGAATGTCAATATTGAAAACCTGTTGAGACATTGTTGAAATATGTTGAATGCCAATATTGAAACCTTATTGACATAATGTTGGAACTGTGTTGAATGTCAATATTGAAACCCCATTGAAATATTATTGAAGCAGTATTGAATATCAATATTGAAACCCCATTGAGATATTATTGAAGCATTGTTGAACATCAATATTGAAACCCCATTGAAGTATTATTGGATGAGCGTTAAACGTCAATATTGCTTGATGGAGGCAAAAGTTGCTACATATCAGAAACAGGACACAAGAGGAAGAACACAGACAACACACACGTTAAGCACCAAACGTGTGTGTTGTCTGTGTTCTTCCTCTTGTGTCCTGTTTCTGATGCACTACGCCTTTTGCCTCCATTATATTATACCAACAAGCCCAATGTGCAATGTTAGTCAATATTGCAACACCATTTAAATATTATTGGAGCAGTGTTGAACGTCACTATTGAAATCACTTGAGAGCCCACTGAAATATGCTGTTTGGTGAATAGTGTTGAAAACTGCACTAGACTTTTCTTTAAATACCGCTGAGCTACGTTGAGTCTCATGGCATTACTACTGATGCCATCCATATTGATGTGGTCCTTGCATACTAGAGGACAGGGGCAAACTTAAATTCAGGCACTTCTGTATTGAAGACCTGGGTCACCCAGGGATCAAAACCACTTTTAGATATAGCCTGTTATAAAACATATTATAGAGCTGCTAGCAGAACCATTAAGCCAGTTTTTGAATTGGCTTAACACACAAAATCAATACTCCTTCACAAAATCAACAGCTCCAAATTGATGTGGACAAAAAGCATTTTTTTCTAGATGAATTGTTTATTGAAGCCAAACATTTGTTAACTGTACAGCCATGTGTGCCTTGAGATCAAAAAATTCCTAACACAATCTACAAACTGCCAGCAGCTTGATACAATAACGAAATTGAATACTGAGAGATGTAAAGTTTGCGTGGCCCTAAAGTAAAACATTTCTCAAAATTGAAATAAATAGAAAATAAATATTATACAAGCATTACAGTAAATACCATTTAAAATGTACTTGATTTCTCTATTTGGTAGCCAGTAACTTAATAATCATGGCACAATCTGCATGAGCCCACTGAGACTCTTATTTATTGGTTAAATGGTGTGCCCATTTTACTAAACGTTATCTAGCCTCTGAAACGACAATGGTAATTACAATAACTTGTGCCATAGCAGCAGTTTATTGTGCTGCATTGCTTGTTGCACGATCCAGTTGCGTTTTCTGCCATGATTACTAGGTTCCTGGGCAGGTCATTACATACCAAGCGATTTATTCACTTTGACTACTTAAGATATTTATCTGATACACAGTGGCCATTAGTTACCTGCTGGAAGCCTTAAATGAAACTGGCATGAGGAAATTTTTTTAAATTTTTGAGTGCCGCAAAACAAGTTAGAATGAAAGAATTTGCAAGAAATCAGATTTCATGTATACATGAAAGGAAGCACATCGCTGCCTTGCCCGAGAACTGTTGTGGCACTCTGAATTTAAGCAAACTTTAACACTTAATTCTTACTGTTTTGAAATAGCAAAATAAATCATTACTACAAACATATGTTAATATGTAGTTTTTCTTAAACAGAACCACTCTGACACAGATTCCACTTTCCGGTGTACGTATGAAACCGAATTTTCTGTAAAATTTCTCACTGGGCCTACTTTTACTTTATCAAACAAACTTGAAATGATGTGCCGTCATGGAACAGTCTTGACATGAAATGACCCGAGATACCCATGAAATAAAATAGTCAAGAAACACTAGCTTTTGTAGAAATATATTAAAGATTTGCGTAAAAATGCACTAAAATACAAAGCGCAACACTTGTGCAATTAATTAATAATCACAACACAGTACTTGTGTCTGAACCATCCAACCTGGGCTTTTCAGGTGACTAGAAACATCATGATAATAAAAAAAATGTTCAGGGCTGCAAGTGCAGAACACTTGAACTGTCCACAGACTTGAGCTCTTCTGGACACTTCAGGTCCCTTGCGAGAAGTGAGGCCAGAGTGTTCTTAATGTAGGTCATGTTTGTCCCAGGAAACTTGTGACAGGTAAAGCCTGTAAAAAAAGGAAAAACAGCATGACGTTAAAGATCAATGTTTCACATGCAAAAGTGCGACATACAGTACGCCCTGTTTTAATGAAACTGTTTCATTTGTTTTGTTTATTCCAAGTTTTCACGAGTTCAATTCCAGAGAATACCAGCTTTCAAAGTGGAGTGGCACCGGAGGACTCCACTTAGTACAATATGCAGAAGGCAAACAGGAAAAGCCCACTGTGGCAGAATAACTTCATGAATATCCTTGGTGTGAAAATGTGAACGTTGCTTGCTTAGGAACAAAATGGTAGAAAAAAAGACTTCATACTATTGGTGAAAAAACTTAAAGGTGGACTACTGGCAACTAAAATTAGTTCTCTCAACAATCATAATCAAAATGTGCCGCACTTTATTGCACTTTTCCTTGCAGGAGTTGCTCCAAATACGGTTATGAGGCCAGAATTGAGTGTGGTATATCTGAATTTGTTTTACAAGCTCATATGCTACTGGAGTGCACTTCTCGCATCGTGATGACCATTCTTATGCCTCTCTACTGAAAAAAAAATACTGCTTATAACGAGGATTTTCTGCAGTTGCACGCCGACCTGGTTACACTAACACAAATAAATGCGAAGAAGAATTACGAAGAAATGCTCAGTCTTACAAGAGAAATATGCAAGTGGACTGGCTCTGCTAATCCTTTGAGGGTCACTGCCATGCATGTAGAGTGGTGGAAACAAATCGTGTGGTCACGACCATAAATATGAGGCGGCGAAAGAACATATAAATAAGCATACCTTATAAGAATGAAGTGTCCCCATGCATCACATTACAGATTCTGTAACCTTCTGCGACTTCTACAAAAATCCTGATTGTGCTGTTGCCCCTTGGCTTCTTCCAAAACTGATCTTTCTCTTTATTCTATGGTGCCCGTCACTGCAGTAGTTTGGGAGTATTCACCTAATTTAATGTTTTGTGAGTGTCATTACATTTAAAAAATGTGATTATGCTAGTTTGCCCTGCATGCTACAATAAACATGGTGTAAAACAGCGGACACTAAAAAACCTTTGTCACTTTGTGACCTAAAAAATTATTTACCCATTTTTTTCTCGACAGGTCACTCTGAAGAACAATCCAGAATAAAAATATAACACTTAAATTGGGGGACGTTTACCAGAAAATATGTGATCCTCAAAGGGTTAAACATGAACACCTACAAAGCTCATTCAATCTTTGATAAATCTAAACCCATAGTACTTGAGCACTGGTTTATAATAACGCTGAAAACAGGCAAGTGCGTCCTTGAATTAAGAAAGCAGGAGACATTTCCAACAATTTCAGAGTGGGAGCTGTGGACATGCCTCATGTTCTGTAAGAAGCTTTATATAATAGCTGACAAGGGCCTATTGAGTACTGATCATTTTATGGGAGCGTGAGGAAAAGTCAAATAAATACCTTTGTTTTTCCACATCCTAGAATACAATATGATAAATTGGATCTTAATTGGTTGAGTGCCTAGAATGAATGGACATTGCTAAACATAGCAATGTTGACAACGAATTTGGCAACTGTTCCTATTGTTGCTTTCATCGAAACAACCAAACAATTATGCCCCGTAACTTAAGCTCCCTCTGCTTAAAGGCTACTGTCTGCCACCACATGGACCTCCTTCAAGACAGGAGCAACTTTAATTCAATGTGGTCTGTTGAAATAGGTGAAACCACTATGTTTTGCATTACAGAATCTGGAGGGCCATTTTGATTGCTGAAATTTGGTGGAAGTGCTGTCCCTCGAGTTGAGCAGTAACTGCACTTGAGCATAGCTTCTCCACAATTCCTATAACAACACTTTCAGGCTACTTAAGCACACCCGCTATAGCACCAAATAGGTAGCAAGCTTCACAGATTGGTACTACAGATTGGTGGTTGCTTCATTGCAACTGTTCATTGCAATGACAGTCAAGTAGTGCAACTAATGCGCAAATACACCTAACTTTGTCAGTTGGAGCCACCAATCACTTCTGGCAGTTAAGGCTGCTTTTAAAATTTAGCACTTTAGTATGGAAGCGTTAGAGACTTGAGATCAAATGAACATTCATTCCAAATAGTAGGCTATTGTTGCTCGTAGTTGCAGACACAGGCTACTTGAAAGTCATTTGTTGTGCTAATAGGAAGCTGGTAATTCCAAGTACAAAATGCGAAGGCAAAAATGCAATGGATAAAAGGATGTACGGTACTTGCCTATAACAGCGTTGACCCTGATAAGGCCAAGAGCCTCTTTTTGCCTATTGGTGGTGTTGTTTCCGAGAAGTGAGTGGCCCATGAGGTTCTCTGTGAACATATGGTGAATCAAGGCCCTTGCAAACTTGCCTGGTCCACCATGGCAAGCTGTGCCAGGATCATCTGAATGAGCACTTCTCCAACCTATGTGAAACGGCACGTTTAGGTAAATAATATTAGTGAGGTAGTTTAAGGATTTTAAGCACATTTACACAACAGCCACACTCCGAATAAATCACAGAAATACTGCCTGCTCCAGACCTAAAATGTCAACTAATGTCACTAATAAAAACAACTAAAACTAATGTCATAGCTTGTTATGCTGTTAGGATGTCATGTTCTTCAGAAAAACAAGGATTCACCCAGTACAAAATAAAATAGTAAGTAAACCAAAGCATTGAAAACTTTAATGCAAGTAGCATTTTTAGGATACTTCACATACTTTCGGGTGTCTGTCTAACTATTTTCCAGCCAATTTGTGTTACTTGGTGGTCAATGGCCTAATGGGTAGGGCTGCTATGTAGACGGGAAGTGGGTTAATAACCATCTGATGGACCTGCTTGGATCTCTGGGTATGTTACTCAGAGTATGTGCCATTCTTCAATGAACCTCTTTCACGCCATTGTGGGCAACTGCTGCTTGTGTTGGCAAGCAGCAGTAGCAAGCAGATCAAACAGGAAGATAACTGTCGACGTTAATGCGATTACCACTACACATCAGATTCGCTTGCTGTGTCCCAGACCTACTCAGCTGAATGTGTACATAAAACACAAAGACAGGGTGTGCCAACTGCCCACCTCATCAAATAAATGAATCGACTCGCAAATGAAAGGCTATGCAAAATCGCAAAGGAGACACTTAATGCTACCATTTTTACTAAATCTTCAGGAGAATACCTCCCAGCAATACATTCTCCTGGCAACAGTGCATTTGATCATGGTGACGCTAGACGATGAATGGCCAAAGAATTCACCTTTTGCATTCCGGCTGTGGCGTCTCCAGGCTCATTTTGATTCTGAAAACAGATGTCAGTCAGTATTAAAATGTGACGCCACGATAACTCAAAAGCAACAATCAAAACATCTACATGGACGATTAGGCCGACATAAATGGATGGATATAAATGACTGATTGAAAACATTAAAGCATGGCTGCTCTTGCCACTGGCAGTGTGAGGTGGGCAAATATTTTTAATTTCTCTCCTAAATTTTAAAATTATTTTTGCTCATCAACTGCATGAACTGTTGCGGCCACATCTTAAAGGTAGCTCGTTCATATAAAACCAGTGTTGCATTTTTTACTCCCCGTCTAACTGCTGCTACTGCAGTTTGCTTCCTCTCTAAGTATTCCACAGAACTGCTCCACCAACAAACCATTGTTCCAAGCTTATGGCAAAGCTTCATTTAGATCACAAGGATACGCTCCCCTTTAACTGTCTCTCCTCTTTAGTGTGTGAATTCAAAGCAAAAATAACTTATTGACAAAGCTGTCTGCTTCTATCTCATAAAAAGCCTTGCTAATTTTTTACATTTGTCGATAACGCTTACATGCCACTGGGAGCACAGTGGGACGACACGGCAAATATGCCCAAGCATCTCGTTCCTTTACTGATTTTCGAACTTAGTTATATCAATCAGTTACTGAAGGGCCAAAGGCTGAAACTTCACACGATGACATTATTTTGAATGTTTCATCCCACTAAAGCAGAACATAGCATCCCACAGAATCTGCCTTTTCCGTGAATATAGAGCGCCTACGCGAAGTACTCGATGGCGTCGAAGGGAGATAATGGTTAAAAAAAAAAGTTCACCGCGCGCGTACCGGCGGAAAACAAACCACACATAACCTGATGATTTCACAGCATTCACTGGCATCAGCCCTTTTTTATCTCACCTATCACATAGAATCACATATACGCCATTGCAATTCTTTATTATTATCGCGCCACAGCGCGTGTCTACCGCACGGCGTGTCAGCCGATCGACTCTGGGCACTCGATCCTGAAGCGAACAGCGTAGCAGAATACATTAGAACGGCAAAACGCCCCGCGCATATTTTCGCCGATCCCGACACGCCATGTAATAGATGCACGTCAATGGACGGCGTTGCGCTAACGAAATATACTTGATTACAGTACAGTTCGGATTATTTCACGTCGCATTGTTTCCACGAAAACGGCAAAGCACGAGCGCTCATTAATAAAGCCAATTTCAATCGGTACTGGAACACCGTACCAAAAATCGTGGCGCGCACAACCACGGCCGGGCTCGACTGGCGCGCGCGTTCGCAAGAAGCGAGCGCGCGCGCCAGTCGAGCCCGGCCGTGACACAACATGCTCTGTTTTAGCTGGCTCCACATAGCTGCTTTACGTCGCCGCAAGCGCGCTGTGAAGTTAAATCAGGGCAACACTTCATACTCAATATCACAAATCTAGTGCTGCACAACCGATTCTCGCAACGGAAGGATAGTACTAGTAATGAAAACGAGCACAGAGGCGCGTGGAAGACACGCACGGGCTCTGTACGCACTTTTGCTGAAAGCGTCGCAATGAACGAGCAAGTGGAATTCGAAACACTCACTCACCTTCGATTTGGCTGAGTCGGAGGCGATCATGGTGATCTTCGAGGCAACGTGTAGCCCATACAGACCGAGCAATAAGTTGTAATATACCAAAGATGTCACAGCGAAGCAAAGGGCACAGAAAACGTAGCAAACTCATCACGCAACCCGCACACATACGCCGCACGCACAAAGTTTCGGAATCCGCCAAAGAGTCAACAGCGCAAGCGCGCATTCACACAAAAACGCGCATACAAATCCACGCTTTCATAGATAGGAATTGCCATATTTATTAACAAATCTTATAATATAACGGTATTTCTTAACAATTTCTGTGGTTTGCAAGAGTGTGAAAAGTTTCTGCTTAGCTTCCTTGAGGAACTAATTTCTTTATCGCGGTAACGCAGTGCGCCGGCCGGTCACGTACGGAGCGCGAGGGAAATAGTGCAAAATTCAAACGTCGCAAATGTCGCGCCCTGTGTGCGCGCACAGTTTTAATCGTTTGTATTAAAAAGAAATATTTATTTTAATACGTGAAGAAACCGGCGCGAAATGAACTACGGACCAGCAATGTACACAATTGTCGCTGTTCGTGCTTGTTAGTTTGACATCATGACGAACGGTAGACAGCATGCCGTCCCGTTGATTAAACATTTGTACCTGTGCTTCTGCGCTACGATTTGCTACCGGCAAAACAGCGTACATTGTGCGTGATGGCCAAGCAGTTTCCCAGCACACTGGCCAGCACCCCGTCTCTACGTGTTACGGAATAGACCTAGGCTTTCATGTAAAATATCGGCACCACATCGCAGAGATCACCCAAAATTGTTTCATTTTATTGTGCGCTAAGGGCTGACAACTAAACAAAACGCACTCTTTAAAAAACATATTTATATATTATGCTTACATACTACGTTTCCCACCATCTTGCCCATATTTAACGTGGAGGCAATGCCGTTTTCTGACACAGACAGGGCACTGGCCACTTACAAGAGAAGCCGATGGGAATCCAGGAGGTGCCCAATCATCGGTCATTGGTCACTGCTTGTTGGGATATTTGTCTGGTGCTCCAATTTTGTGTCTATATATATATATATATATATATATATATATATATATATATATACATACAGGGTGGTCATTTTTAAGTCTTATGGAAGTTTTAGAAATCGCCTGTGGCAGGTAGCATAATTCTTATCATTGAGCTGGGTTAATCGATGAGGCGGACATAAGTAGCACGAGCAATCGAAACATACATTCAACTAATTAAGAAGAAATCACTAATTAACTTCTTATTTTATTACTTTACCACACATATCGCGATTTACGAATTTGAGCCGGTGAGCTTTTTCAGGCGTATCCACTTGGAATGAATTTCCAGAATGACACCAGTTTGGAGATATGCGCCATCAAACTCGCCGTAAAAATGCACTGTTGTTACACTTACTTTGTTACCAAAATGCTGTTTTATACATTGAAGCACAAAAGTAACTAAAATGCCCATGTATTTCGTCCCACACTTAGGGCAATAATATCTCGAAACTGGTGTTATACTGGAAATTCATTTTAGGTGGATGCGTCTTGCAAACTCACCGGCTACAATTCATATATTGCAATATGTGTCGTAAAATAATTAACTAAGAAGTTCATTAGTCAATTTTTTGTTAATTATTAGAATATTAGTTTCAATTTCTTGTGTTACTAATGTCCGTTTCTTCGAATAACCAAGCTAAGTGATAAGAATTATGCTACCTGCTACAAGCGATTTTTAAAAATTTTCGTAAAGCCTATAATTTTGAACACCCAGTATATACAGGGTGTCCCAATTTTCTTGCACCGACACTTAAATATAGGCAAATGCCACGTAGCTGGACAGAACCAAGGTAATGTTGTTTGCCGTCGCTTACAGATACTCAATTTTTTGCATTAGATAACTAATTAGATAATCATTATAATTAATAATTAATAATCAATTAATAATAAATAATTAGCTTCTCAGATATTATATTTAGCTGAAAAGTGTCAATCAGAAAATTATAGAGCAACAGGAAAAACTCCCCATACAGCTTTCTGTTGCCCAATACGTGGTACATAAAAGTGTTTTTCCGAGCGTGAAAGAAGCCCGCGGATACACGCATAGTGCCCCGAGCGGCTAGTTGTGCGGCAATTTTGCGTGTATTCGCGGGCTTCTTTCACGCTCGAAAAAAGAAAAAGAAAAAAATCAATTTTATGTTGCACATATTGAGCAATAGAAAGCTGTATCGGGAGTTTTTAGTGGCAGGAGCGTCGAGTGCCATTTGTTCTTTGGACAGAACTTCCGGTTCACCTCCTGAGATGATCAAGAGGTGAAAATAAATCGAAAAAATATAGTACAGTACATAATTCACGAATTTCATTATAGATAGGATATCAGAGGATAAGTTTAGCTATAAGTGGAGTTACTGAAGTGTCTGGAATAATTAGAATTAATTAGCTGAGACGACCGGGGATGCAATCCAAGTAAATCAGAAAAATAGAAAAAAAATGGTTCAGTTCAGAATTTATGACTTTCATTATAGATATGATATCAAAGCATAAGTTTTGTTGCAAGCTGACTTGCTGAAGTGTCTGGGATAATTATAACTAATTAGCTGAGACCAGATTAAAAATAAATCAGGAAAAAAAGAAGCAAAGTAGTACAGTGCAAAATCCATCGGTTTCTTTATAGACATGATATCAAAGCATAAGCTTAGTTCAAGTTGAGTTACTGAAGTGTCTGGAATAATTATAATTGATCAGAAATCCCTTATTACTATTTACCAAAGCACAGAACACCAACGCCGGGATGCGAGTGCCTAAAAGAAACACCTAAGTCAAAGTTTAAGGTTGCCTACTCTTTTAAGCATGAAATGCTTTTAGCTCCCGTTGTCGGCGATCTTCAAGTAACCTTGAGCCAAAAGCCAAAGCTGTTATCCGGGCATTCAAAACGAGAACATGCCGGCAAGTTGAAAATGAAATTTTGTCACCCGTAGGCACGAGTACAACTGTGGCATGGACGTAGAGTGCAATATAGCGTACCGTACATGCAATGCATTGTGCTTGATATAAACAAAACATATGAGCAAACAAAATAGTAAATGGTGTCTGCTTGACACTGGCTTTGCCACACATCAAAAACCACTATGACAAGTTGCGAGAACAAAACGAGGTCATCCGAGCAACCAGTCAAACTTGAAAAAAGGCGGTCTCTGGAACCAACCCTTTACTACACATGCTAGTTACTCTCCAAACAAATTACAAAAAATATTGCTTGCGAGTTCTTCCCACTGTTTCTTGACAATATCACTCAAGCTGTGACTTCTATTACGCTGAAGTTTTGTCATTTCCAATAGCAACGTTCAAAAGGCAGATAGATACCGGGGCAGATAAAGTGGGCCGATCCTGGAGGCAGTGCAGAAAGGGTCCAAGATCAATGGCACCCGTTTCATGTGGGCCGATCCTGGAGGCAGTGCAGAAAGGGTCCAAGCTCGACGGCACATATCCCCTGTGGGCACGGGGACCTGTAACGCTTCCTTGAACTGCCCTTGTCATACGTGGGACCCAAAGAGACAAAGTTAACAGCCCTTCCTCTGTCGAGAAAATGGAGTACTGACTATTGATATGTTGTTGGCATATTGTTGAGGATTGTTGACACAATATCCTTTCAATAATGCCTCAATAGTTATTGAACGCATACAACAATACCTCAACAATAATGTTGTTGAGCGCTTCACAACAGTAAAGTCATTGACAAATTGTTCTTGACATATTGTTGAATAATGTTGAGTATTATTGAGAAGTGTTGAGCAGTATTGACATTGAATATATATCTGAAAGCAAAGCTTGTGCCGTAAGCATCTTACGTAAGCAAAGGCATATCTTACGTAAGCAAAGCTTGTCGTCCGATTCTAGCATGCTGATTCTAGCGTGACGGCTTCCGAAGCCCAGGCAAAACGTCAGCGAAGAGCCGCCGACCCTGAATTTAGGGCGAACGAAACGGAATGCCTGCGGCAGCGTCGTCTTGCCACAAGCTTCCCCAGTTACGACTCGAGAGATAGGCATTTGGTTCAAGTTATGTGACACTCTATATATTTAATGGTGATTAAGTGAACAATAAAACAATATATATGTGTAAAACACATACACGTCTACATGTGTGTGTTTCAGATATATATTTAATATCAATATTGCTAAAAAATTCTCAATAGTACTCAACATTATTCAACAATATGTCAACAACAATTAGTCAATGACTTTACTGTTGTGAAGCGCTCAACAACTTTACTGTTGAGGTATTGTTGTGTACGTTCAATAACTATTGAGACATTATTGAAAGAATATTGTGTCAACAATTCCTCAACAATATGCGAACAACATTTCAATAGTCATTTTTATAAGGGAAGGAGCTGGGCGTAACGTCGGTGACACAGGCGGCGGTGGTTCGTAATTAGGGCGGCTGGATTGGCCCACGACGGGTGATGTGACTCGAGGCGACTGCACGCGATTGCAAAAACGTGCAACATGGCCGGCGTCACCACACGCAAAGCATATCGGACCGTTGTCGGAAGTGCGCCAACGGTTTGTCGGAGAGGGTCCCACCCATGGTTCAGGACGCGATGGACGTAGCGGTTGCTGATATGACTGCATGGTGGGCTGCAGACGGAGCCTATTGACATCGGCGTACGTAGGTGGCACAACCGCTTCGAACGACTGAGATCCAGCGAAGGCTTCGGCGTAACTAAACGGAGCAGCCGCAGAGATTGGTTGAGCTGGCCTGGCGACAACTTGATCGTAGCTAAGTGGCGCCGGTTCCGGAGGGCGCTGGTAATATTCGGGCATGACTTGGGCGATTTACTGTTCAATCACTCGGCGGAGGGGAGGCGGGAGTGTGGTTGATGGCTGTTCCACATGCTGCGGGTGAGCAAAGGGCAGCAGAGAGAGCTGGCGTGCAATTTCTTCGCGCACGATTGTCTTCATATCTGCCAGCAAGGTGGTGTGGTCAGAAACGGTTGACAAGCCAGCGAGATCGGCGTCCCGTGCTGGTGACCGACGGGTCAATGACTGCTGCCGGCGTAGCTCCTCATAACTCTGGCACAGAGTTATTAGCTCTGCAACCGTGCGAGGATTTTTGGCGAGGAGCATGGTGAAGGCGTCGTCGTCGATGCCTTTCATGACATTTTTTATCTTATCCAACTCGGACATGGTCGCGTTTGTTTTCTTGCACAAGTCCAGAATGTCCTCTATGTAACTAGTGAAAGATTCCCCGGCCTGCTGAGCTCGTTCGCGCAAACGCTGTTGTGCTTGCAGCTTACGAACAGCAGGGCGGCCAAACACGTCGATAATGGCAGTCTTGAAAGCGGACCAGGTCGGAAAATCGGATTCGTGGTTGTTGTACCACAGACTTGCTACTCCCGCCAGGTAAAACACCAAGTATCTCAATTTGGCTGCCTCGTCCCATTTGTCGGGTACACTCACGCGC
>NC_051158.1:189417254-189453411 GCF_013339745.2 Dermacentor silvarum
CGGCTGAGCACGTCGCTAGGCCTAACCCCTCGAGCCTCCCTGCCACGTCAGCAACAGCGACAGGGTTAAACAGGCTTCGGAGACGAGCGAGTTGACGGACCGACTTCAATACAGCAATGTTTATGCAACGGTCGGCGAAAACAACGACATGGAGAAAGATCCTTTAAGTTTCCGTTTGGAAAGATACGTGCGACGACGAACTGAGTACGAACAGTCTTTTATAGCAGCGTCACAACATTAGGCAGAGTTGCCCGACTTTCGTGTAGGAAACGCCCAGAACTATCATCGACATGACTAAGGGCATGTTTGTTGATTGAGTAGGTTGTACATTTATTAGTATAGTTATACCTTCAGTGTGTTTTAGGTTGAGTGAGCTTTGTTTTGAGGTTTTGAGTTTGAGTGTGATTAAAAATCTGCTTGCTGTGTTGCCATGCGTCTCCCAACCTCATCTCTATTAACACCCGCACGCCTACCAGACCAGTGACGACAAACAAAACAAACATCACAATTGGCCAGCCTGCCAGGATCCGTTCCAGAATTTATTCCAGGATCCGTCGCGGATTCTATTTCGGCCCAGTCATTGATACTCGGGAGTTGTAGAGATAGATTGGGAGGCAATATCGGCTACTATTCGTGGGCAGAAGCTCAACAAAGAACAGGGCCTCAAACTCATTGACGATGAAAAAAAACGCGGTGAGGCGGCTCGATTAGCAGAACTTGCTGCAGTTACGAAAGCCTACGAAGAGAGGAAACAGTGCCTAGAGAAAGAGATAAATATGATACAAGAGAAAGCTCAGGCATCGAAAATGAAAGAGCGTGAGGCTGAGTTTAGGATTGAGAGTAGGCCCGCTAGTGTAGCACAGCTGCATGACATCAGAAAAATGCCAGAAGTTGGCAGAGTATATATCACGCATGACGGCGTAGAGGAGAAGCTCACCACTGAGCCCTTGAGGAAGAGTGAACAGGACAAGACGGTAGGTGACATACAGACCGAGGTTTGCGTAAACAAGGAGCAGGCCGCAGCAGAGAAAGAAGTAGCTTAACCTCAGAACGATAGTGAGTTGATAATAAAAAATGATTCCAGTGATCTTCAGGCACCAGACATGATGAGGCATTTAGACTCCGAGAAAAAGGGTAAAGCCGGTGGATACCCTAATCGCCCGAAACGTGCACCACGAAAGGATAAGAAGAAGATTCACCGGAGATTGAAAAGGAAAAAGCGTAATAAAACGCGCGTGCATGAGGTGGTGTGTCAATGAAAAAAGAGGAAGCTAAAGTTAAGGCAGAGACATCCCAAGCTCCACAAGAAATGTGCTAGAGGAGGAAAGAGAAGGAAACAGGTGGGACGTAGAGAAACGTGGGAGTTCCGAAAAAGGCGGAAAAAATAGAGCAGTGCAACTGGTAGGATACGAAAGGAATATTATTTAGGAATGGCCTCGGATATTTGAGTTGTCAGGTTTTACAAATGGGTATAGATAGCAAGTTTATTCATATAGAGTGTTTGGGACATTGAGAATTACAACAATTGAGTGCAGTGTATTGTGTAGTGAAATGTGAATGGTGCGCGAAAGTGTGGTGATGAGCGGTGAGAAACACCGACGCACAGAAAAGCAAGAAGTGCGCAAGTCAAAGAAGAAGAGTTCAGCCCCCAACAGAGACGGCCAAGAGAAAGCAGTTTTTTGAAAAAGCAAAAAACTCTTGAAGAGGGGGCCATTGTCATATGTAAGAGGCCACCTGCGGCGAGAAAAGAAGAGAAGGACGATGTGAACGGAGCGTTCCGAACGGAACGAGCGCGCGAGGCGCGTGAACCGAAGTGTAATCCGCGAGGGAGAAGCAACGAAAAACTATTATCGACGTGGCTCTGGGCCAGGAAGGTCGTATCGTCAGCTACGTTCTGGCGACGGGAGACTTGGAGGTCCGGCCGAGTCCGTGACGCGGGCAGTACGAGGCGCAGCCGTCGACCTCGGAGACGTTCGAGCGAGGCTACATGGACCAGCTGCAGCATCACACGGCAAGCAGGGCACTCCAGAGAGGATCCCCCTTCTTCGGTAGACCAGCGCGTTCGATGAACCCCGGAACGCCATGTCGGCAGTCGGGAAAGGAGCGTGACGGAAGCGGCGGCCGAGCACGTCGCTAGGCCTAGCCCCTCGAGCCTCCCTGCCACGTCAGCAACAGCGACCGGGTTAAACAAGCTTCGGAGACGAGCGAGTTGACGGACCGACTTCAATGCAGCAATGTTTATGCGACGGTCGGCGAAAACAACGACATGGAGAAAGATGCTACAAGTTTCCGTTTGGAAAGATACGTGCGACGACGAACTGAGTAAGAACAGTCTTTTATAGCAGCGTCACAACATTAGGCCAGAGTTGCCCGACTTTCGTGTGGAAAACGCACAGAACTATCACGGATCGGATTAAGGGCACTTTTGTTGATTGAGTAGGTCGCTCATTTATTAATATTTATGCCTTCAGTTTGTTCTAGGTTGAGTGAGCTTTGTTCTGAGGTTTTGAGTTCGAGTGTTATTAAAAATCTGCTTGCTGTGTTGCCATGCGTCTCCCAACGTCATCTCTATTAACACCCGCACGCCTCCGAAATCAGTGACGACAAACAAAACAAACATCACACAATGTTATATTAAGGTCCGAATCCCCCCCGCCTCTCAAGAAGTGATTGCCACTATTTGATGAGACATGATGCAATTGAAGAAAAAGTGTGGTGTGGCCTCCTGCACACATTGACATGATAGCAATCAGGCGCATGGAAATTTCAATGCCACAGTCAAAATCTCGCGCCACCAGGCTTACTGGCACTTTGCATGCGAGTCTGATGGTGTGAACACGTCTATTGCTGCAGTATGAATTCAAGCACAAAATCATGCTTCACCTGCTATGCTATTTGTGGTTGCAGTAAAGGTTGACATAATCAATTATTTGTTGCAAACCAGCAATACTATAACTTCATATCATCATTACATCAGCAAATTTTTAAAGCGTATAAAAATGCGCTGAAAAATTTCTTTCCAATGCTTATTTACATTTAATGAGGGGCCTGAAAGGAGTGAGGGGCTTGGCTTGCACCATGAGCATGTCAAGCCAGCAACAGCTGCAGGAGGCATTGATTCGTCCCCTGAGACCGCCGCTCCTGCTCGAGGCACTGCTGATGTATGTCCCGCAGGCTGCGCACTTCCTCTGCCAGCTGCCGCAGGTCAGCCATCTGTGCCTTATGGTGCTGTTTGCAAGAAAATGAATTAAAATTTACTTACAGAAGCTCAGTAACAAGGGCTTCGTATGCTTCTCTATTGGTCCGCCTTCGCAGGGTTTGGAGTTAGTGAAATAATGCAACGGTTACTCTATATTGAGGCACCTAAAATATATTTCAAGCCCATCAAAATTCTGCCGTCCCATTTCATTAAGATGCCTGACATGGCTACTTGAACTTCACTTTTTTCTTTTAGCCAGATAAGTGACTAGATATTGCCAGTTATATCTTGCAAATGTATACAAGAAATGATCATCAAAGCACTACATGTAAATTTTATGCTTGTTTACTGATAGTACAATTAATACAGAGGTCAGCACATGCTGGCCCAGTGATTGTGCCACCAGCTTGTCGTCTTTATTGCTGTTCAATTAGAAGGGCCAATATCTCCTCCCACACCTAGTTCTTTCGAGCAGCACCCATACGTGGTGAGACTCAGTAGAAGCTCTCACCAGGTATGGATGCTGCTCGATAAAGTGCAACAGAATAGCGTCCTGTTCCTACGACACGCGTGGGCGTTTCGTTGACATTTTGAAGCCTTTCTAAAAACTAGAGAATTTCTTCCCGACCGCAACACAGTAAGGCAAACACTTTGTCTATAAGCTTGTAGACCGCGTAAAGTGCTTCGATTTGATTACTTTATGTTTTACCTTTTTATAGCGTTATTGCAAAAAAAGGTAAAGTCGCTACTCACATTTACCGTTGTATCAGCTTCTTTCGCGGAGCGGAACAGTCAGTGCAGGGGCGCCTGACCGAGGAAGGGTTGCCGTCGCTGCGATCATCTTGACGAAGATATTGTTCTGTCGTGGCGGTACCCTACTGAAAGGTGCTCGGTGCCTGGAAATTTCTCGATACATTATGTTCCACATTTACTCCTCCGGTGTTATGAACAATTTTTATTGGCTCTTCCTAAAAAAAAAAGAAAGGATCACACATCATTCAATACATGCAACGAAAACCACACAACAATGCAAGCACTACACGACAATATTTACTCACCTCACTCTTGTATCTCACGTTTCCCGGAAGCAGCATCTGAATTTATTCTCAGACGAAAGTACACCGTCATTGGTCGCAATTACTTGTGGAACATTACGGACCAGCGTAAACGCTCCATGATGCGACAGTCTGCTGCTCGGCTTCAATAGAGGCCGCCATTTTGCGTGCGCTCAACGGCATGGATTGGATGTACAGTAATCAAATATATGGCTACGGCTTCAAAAATAGGAGCACTTGCTTTTCATTTTCTTTATGCAACGGCCGCTTTCGCATTGTAAGGTTTGAAAACGCATTTGCTTTACGAAGAGTGGACGTGTGCTTTGAATAAATGTCTTTTTACAAAATAAGTTTGCCATACAGCCCCAGAAAAAGAGAAAAGAACATGAAAGAAACATCCGCCCAACGAAGGGAGCTGTTGATTGGACTATTCAAAAAACGTCGTGCACACGCCCCCACCATTTCCAAAAGCGTTGACGTCACGCGAAAAGGCATTGTGACATAGAAAGTCATTTCTACAAAATCGCATTATTGATTCGTCGAAATAGGCAACTTTAGTTTTTGCACCGAACTTTGTAAGTGAGACAGGCGTAGTTCTACGTGCCAAGTGACAACCAAAAATTAGTAATTTGGCCAGCAACTACATATGCGTAATACGTAATCTGAGTATTTTAACAACTATTGTCAAAAGTGTCCATTGGGAACAGAAGACCCTTACGGCATCTAAGCTCCACGTCTTATTCTTTAATTTCACGCTGTTCATTCGTGTCACCGGTTGAATTATAGTGGGAAAGTTCAAGCGATTTGCCATTAGCATGACCGTTATGTCTAGGCAGTACATTCTTAGCAAAGAAAGGTGAACTATCATATTCACGGCACGTGTTGTCTCATTATTGAGCGTTTTGTACTACCTTAGTTCAGTAAAAGACACTTCCATTTTAAAGTCACAAGCGAAGACTGTTACTCGATTTTGATGGAAGGAACTTAAGTAGCAATTTCCACTTTCTTTTTTTCCTTAGTGGGAGTTGTTTTTTTTCTTAACGGCAGGTAGTGTGCAGACAAATTTTGACCACCAAAAACAGGGTAGGAACCGAAACACAAGTTCGCGAACTTTTCTATTATTATTGGGCGTTATAATTTGATATTCTTGGTATGACAGGCAACAATGGACTCTAATATGCATATTGAATTATTGAAACTGTATCATATGGCAGTAGCACACCACATAGATAAAACTGCTCTAAGAACTTACAAGAAGGCTATCCTGTTCTTTGGAATGCGTGAATTTCCGGCATATGAATTTATCTTTAGGTTAGACGATATTTTCAGCGAACGCCAACAAACATGAAATGCTTCGAAAGTTAGGCAAAATTGTCATTCCAATTCAGGCTAATCATAGAGCACTGCACGGGCTCGGGCTTACCCGAAAGCCCGGGCCCGGCTGGGCTCGGCCCGTGGACCGGGCCGGGCTCAGGCTCGGCATGTGCTTTTTGACCCGGGCCAGGATCGAGTTTTTTTACGTGGGCCCGGGCCGGGCTAGGGCTTTCTAGTAGTGGGCATGTAACGTCCAGCGAGTTATCCTCGCGCGTCTCGACTCCAAAAAACATGTCTTTTTCGGTCTCGGGTCGGGTTCGGGCCGTTTTCGAGCCGGGCTCGGGCCGGGCTCGGGCGTAAGATAAAGGAGTGGCGGGCCGGGCCGGGCGGGTAACGCAGATTATTTCCGGGCCCGGGCCGGGCCTGGGTCTAGACATAAAACTTTTGGTCAGGCTCGGGCGGGCAGCCCAACGTAAAAACGGGCCCGGGCCGGGCCCGGGCTGAAAAAATCGGCCCCTGCAGTGCTCTAATTCATCAGGCAGTACCAGAAAGCAGGCTCCAAATTAAAAAAAAGGATAATTTTTGCATATGGAGATTACAAATTTTTGTGAAGTTACACTTTTTATTTGTTTGTCCTGTGAAATAAACTAGTGAACGCTTGTGCTATCAGTCTGAGCATGAAGGAAACACGGAAACCTATTCCCAGCGCTCAAGCAATGCGATAGTGCAGTGGTAATGCCTGCAGTACTAAATGACCGTGATGTCATAAGCCTAATTTCTAGCGCCATTGGTTGTCAAACCTTTGTTATTCTGCACCCTAGAGAGTGTCTTGTGATGTGTAACAAGTGTAATGAATAATTTGCCTATGCACTGGGTCCTTAATTTGAATCCTCCTCAAACACACAACACAGACTCTAGGACAATGCAACTAAAAGGGCAAATAGAGCTATGCGAAGACCTGAATTAGCCTCCCTGGCGCAGTGTGTGGCCTCAAATTTCATCATTTATCTCGCAACTTCACTCGCATACAAATAAGGAAATCCCACGTTTTGACGCACACTTTCAATTGGTACAGTCGCTGTCACGTACCCTTGTGTAGAGCTCGAGAACGGCGGCTGCCGGGACGCTCCGGAGCCAGCCATCAACGTCTAACGGTAGTTTCTGGGCCGAAACAGGCTTAGCAGCTAGCGTTAGACGTCGCTGGCCAGCTCCAGAGGTTGCCGTGCCTTTGCTGTACACAAGGATGACGCCGGCTGTACATTGAAAAGTTTATATCTGCCATCTAACAGTGAAGGCATCTCAAAAGTTTGAGATATTCTCTCCTTATTTGGAAAAAAAATTGTAGATAACCTGAATATGCAGCATGCCCGGGCGAATATTTATTTTATTGATAGTTGGGCTTCTGCGTTGGGCTTCTGCGTTTTTTGGTTGTTTGACAGCAGCTATCGCAGCAAGTATTCGAATAAGTAAAGACAGCGTCCGGTAACCAAATGTAAAAGATGAAATACTTTGCCGTAGGACCTCAATTATATTGCTATTCACAAAGACATTACCAGGAAGTACGACTGCTAGATATAACAAACCACCGCAAACAACCCACATAATCTTCCAGGAAGTAATATATTTTACATGGGCGGATGTACGGGTGCTCTAGTGTCACCCTTGATTGTTTTTCCTTGTATATACTTTGTGTTTGAATGTGCCTGACCTTTCAGTTATGCTGCTTTTTGTGGTAGTATTTGCACTCGGACTTTTTTTCGGTGTTGTAAAAAAGTGATACTTTTAAAGTCAATGGGTTCTTAGTTTCCCGTTTCCGTTATATTGAGCGTCATGTTGCACTGTTTGGGAATATAAAAGAAAATATCCAAACACTAGGGTTCAACTGCTTAGCGCAATAACTCGGCAGGCCGAACAAAAATAATGTCTACTGAGCAGTAACTCGTTTTGTTGCATTTTTTTCCTACAGAACCATTGCGGTATATAGTGGAAATTTTAGTACCGATGGAACGCCAGCTGTTGTGATGAATTATGATTTTCCAGGACAAACACAGAGTAAGTTTTTATAACGAATGCTCAGAATGTGTTCTTTAATCCTTCATCACCTCAGTGGTGTACAGCCACCGCCACATTGGAAAATGTTATACTGCCAACAACTTTAGCAGTACAATGGCGTCGTGTCGCCCACGGAGGCGGTGCCTTTTCCTAAAATGTTTAACCTTCCCTTTGTTGGTGGCGTTCTCCCACTGTGTTGTCCACCATGAAAAGGGCAAAAGAGAGTGACAGGGACAGTTAGGCGGTCGTTGTAGCCTGGTGGACGCAGTTAGGTCAAGGGATGCCATGAATTGGATCTGGCGGAAGTGGCTCAAGTTAATGACCACAAAGTCTAGAAAAAATAGTGAAACATACTTGAAACTGCTTCGTGTTTGACTGCTGTATCAAAGAAACAACTAACTCAGGAAGTCATCTTGATGTTTCTGGCAATATGCAGTAATGGTTGCACGCCTAACAGGCTCAGACAATTTCGCAGGTAAGAAGTATTCAAACACGAAAATATCGCTCGCACGGAGAGGACGCGGCTCTTCCCCACCTGCCATGTCACACGTGCCAGTTTCCAAATAAATTTAACTATGTAAAATAAAGTCAACCTTGATTCCAGCATAATCATAGGGCACGCTCAATGTTTTTTTTAATTTCAATTTGTTATGTCATACGGCTTCTCTTACTATAATTTTCAGTACACCCCCCCCTAACCCGCATGTGCCAAAACGAAAAAAATTCCGCCATACCTACTGTCATGATAAATGGCTCCCTTATTACGATTTCAATTGAAGCAATGCAGCGACATACTGCATTTAAGAAGCAAAGGTATCTTTGGTAAAAGACGTGTAGAAAGCTGGGTTCCTATCTCGCCCTTCTAGTGATGATGATGATGATGATGATGATGCTTATTGTCAACGGCATTGGCACTAGGCTGGGACAAATACTCCATCTGCCTGCTTGATTTAATCTCGTTCTGCTACATTTATCGCTGTCTAGCCTTTCGCCTATCTGATCTCGATCTTAGTTTTCATATGGAAGACCCCCATCACTGTGCTGTGCCCTCACCTTACTCTTCTAGTGATTCTGGTTCTATAAATCTCTTCCCTGCTTTTCTTCCACAATCACCTTCTTACCTATGTTAAATGCTGACCAGTTAATATTGCCACCTTATTAGAACTCCAGCGAGACACGCACGGAGTGTCTCCCTTCCCTCTGGCTCTCGCTGGGTCAATATATGGCATTCTATTACGAAATGCCAAGTCGTTTCCAGGCTTTTTGGCAGCACACACATGCCTCATGCTGGTGCGCATATTTGCGCCGATGTGTTTTTGTGGCCAAGTAGCCAGTTCGGGCGTCAAATAGCAAGGCACACACCTTACACATTTTATATCCTGATTTCTTTCTTGCTATTTGTGAAAATGCCCGTGACATATTCATCTGCAACCTTTGCATCCAATTTACCACCCCTGTTTCTCTCTTTCTTTTTTTTTTGCTCCGGCTTGCATATTTGCACTTTCAAACACCCTGTAGTTGGTTGCCAACTTTCTTGGCCTCTTCCTTGATCCGTGTCCGCGCTGCTATGGTACGGACATTTGTGAATTTAAACCTGCCATATATTTTCCTTCATATTCCTTAATCTTTTTTTTAAACCCATCTTGCTCTGAGCTTCTCTGACAAACAAAAGTCCATGCCATGTCACCTTGCACAGCCTCACTTATGGTTATCCCGGGGGTCGCCTTAAGCCACTAGGCTCATTGTTCTTTGGTTATTCTCAAAACCCTGACAAGATTTTATGCTTTTTAGACCAGATATTGCACTTGAGATGGTTCGCGCGGCACCACTGCACTTTTCCGAATTCTTCGCACTACCTCGTATTTATTGTAACCACAAAGTGCTTTATATTTCAATATTGCTCTATTCCGACCTCGATGGACGGTTCTGTATGTCCTTCCTTCGTTTACATATGCACCTAGGTTCTTATATTGCTTGTCAGTAGGTGTGTCTAGCTGTTGAATTGACGCCACGTCATTACGCGTCTCCTCATTATTAAGGATCATAATTCTCTATTGATATGTGCTAAATATAAAGCCTAGATTAGTCGCTGCATTGCCACTTATATTCTCAAGTCCCTTGCTTTGTCAGCTAATAGCACTATGTCGTCCGCATGCATCACCTTCTGTTGCACCTTTTGTCAATTATGGATGCAAGAAGATCAGAACGCCATTCGCTACATTGCAGTTGTCTTTCTATGATTTTCACATCCTTGCTTCAGGCATCGGTGAAATTCCACTACTTCATTGTATTTCCGGCCTTACCATACAATAGGTTCCCTTTTGTCCCTATTTATCACCCTAAACAGCTCCATAAAATGGCCATTTATGCCCTCGTGCCTCAGAATATCGCAGAGTAATTCCTTCACGGCGTTAAGTTAAGCTCCATTATTAACCATCTGAAAAGCTGCGCCATCTTGCGTCCCCACTGCGAAGTCTACGCGTGGCACGTGGGTGGACACTCAGACAAGATTGTGGAGTAGGTCTGACATTGGTTCGATTCCACCGAGCAATGAATAAAAACACGGTGGTAGTACCCAACCGTCATTTTGATGAATTTTTGCAGGGTGTCTTGGATTTCGCCATCACTCTCTCCAGCAGTCAAGAGGGTCATGTCATCCTGTCTCCAGTAGACCAGAGGGTGATGTCAGGCGTGGAATGGCTGACATGTTAAAAAACATGAAAGAGGAGACCGACCCTTGTGATGTGCCCTTCCTTCCCAGCTCACTAACCTCTGACTGGAACCCCCAGTTGTCAATATGGCAGTGCGGTTGGAGAGGAAGTCTTCAATGTAGCGATCGGTATTTGTACCCACGTTTAGACCCCAGAGTGCCTCGAGTAAAGTACTGTGTTTTACGTTGTCAAACACTTGAGTAGGGTCTAGGACGAGTGTGGCCGGCGTGTCCAGTTTAGGTCCCTGCACAGCGCCAACTTCTTGAAGCTGAAGTTGCAGCATGACATCCTGTGTGGACAGTCGTGAACGGAAGCCGATCATGGTGTGCGGTAACGTGTCTTCCTTATCCATGTATTCAGTAGTAGTAGTAGTAGTAGTAGTAGTAAAACTTTATTAAATTCAGAAACCGGACAGGCTCCTACCCTAGTCCCTCAGAGGGGGTAGGGGGTTGAAAACGGAGTTTGTCCAGCAGGCTGGTGCCCCTACTCCAGGGCCCGACTAGCACGGGCCATCAGCTCAGCTGGTTGTATCACTCGTAGCTGATTTTCCAGGGCCGGGCTGGACCGCAGCGCCTCCCATTCGTTCCAGTTGCCGTTTGTTTCGTGTTCTTCTCCGTGTTCTGTACACTACATGATATGAAATAGTGTTGGTGTTGTCCCACACCACGGGCATTTTGTATTCAGTAAACCGAGCAAAAACGACATGCTCCATCACTTTTCCTACGCATGAGGTGAGAGATATGGGGCAGAGGTTGTCTAAATGTAAACGTTTGCCCGATTTGGCGATGATTAATATCTTGGAGCGTTTTCGTGGCACAGTCATGGAGTCTACTCCTAGACGATATTGATATGGCGCAGCAGAGTTGCTAGAGTGCGGTCGTGCAAGTTTCGAAGCAGCCGATTCGTGATTTGTTCGTCCCCCGAACTTCCGCTAGGGTGACATAGGCTTCCAGGGAGACATTATCCAGACTTGTGTAGGACATCAGCGGTTGAGTCACCTGTTCGTCGGGGTATTTGGCGGTGAGGTTCCTTAGTAGCTATTTATCAATAGCTTCCGTTTGATGTAGGAGCTTCTGCAGATTGTGTCGTTGTGCTGTTTTGCTGGCTTGTGCGTTTAGAAGGTGCCTCAGAATGTTCCGGGCTTTGGGGAGATTGAGTCGCCGTTGCATGCCATCGCATATGGTATGCCATTGTTGATTGCTTAGCTGCAGCAAGTACTTTTCGATGTCCCTGTCATGGATTCCAATTCGTTTGCTGAGCGTCCACTGGGTTTCTCGGTCTGGTATCGATTCCAGAGCCCCGCCAGAGCCCCTGACATGTGTAGTAATTTGCCGTCGAGCTGCTCAATGCATGTGCCTTCCGACACCGGTTTGGTCACCGCCTCCGCGTCGGCAAGGAGGTCGCTGGCCAATGTGTCGAGGACGGGCGCAGGCGTCGACACGGTGGACGACGGTGAAATCATCATCATCATCATCAGCCTATATTTAAGTCCACTGCAGGCCGAAGGCCTCTCTATACGATCTGCAATTACCCCTGTCTCGCGCTAGCGAATTCCAACCTGCGCCTGCAAATTTCCTAACTTCATCATCCCACCTGGTTTTCTGTCGTCCTCGACTGCGCTTCCCTTCTCTTGGTATCCATTCTGTAACCCTAATGGTCCACTGGTTTTCCATCCTACGCATTACATGACCTGCCCAGCTCCATTTCATCCGCTTAATGCCAACTAGAATATCGGCTATCCCCGTTTGTTCTCTGATCCACACCGCTCTCTTCCTGTCTCTTAATGTTACTCCTAAGATGTTTCGTTCCATCTCTCTTTGTGCGGTCCTTAACTTGTTATCGAGCTTCTTTGTTAACCTCCAAGTTTCTGCTCCATATGTTAGCACCGGTAGAATGCAATGATTGTACACTTTTCTTTTCAACGACACTGGTAAGCTCCCAGTCAGGATTTGGCAATGCCTGCCATATGCACTCCATCCCAATTTTATTCTTCTGCAAATTTCTTTCTCGTGATCAGGGTCCCCTGTGAGTAATTCACCTAGATAAACGTACTCTTTTACAGACTCTAGAGGCTGACTGGCGATCCTGAATTCTTGTTCCCTTGCCAGGCTATTGAACATTATCTTTGTCTTCTGCATATTCATCTTCAAGCTAATTCTTACACTTTCTCGATTAAGGTCCTCAATCATTTGTTGTAATTCGTCTCCATTGTTGCTGAAAAGAACAATGTCATCTGCAAACCGAAGGTTGCTTAGGTATTCGCCGTTGATCCTCACTCCTAAGCCTTCGCAGTCTAAGAGATTGAATACTTCTTCTAAGCATGCAGTGAATAGCATTGGAGAGATTGTGTCTGCTTGCCTCACCCCTTTCTTGATAGGTATCTTTTTACTTTTCTGGTGGAGAACCAAGGTAGCTGTGGAATCCCCATAGATGTTTGCTAAGATATTCACGTATGCCTCTAGTAGCCCTTGATTACGCAATGCCTCTATGACTGCTGGTATCTCTACTGAATAAAATGCCTTTTCATAATCTATCAAACCCATATAGAGAGGTTGATTGTACTCCGCAGATTTCTCGATTACTTGATTGACGACATGGATATGATCCATTGTAGAATATCCCTTCCTGAAGCCAGCCTGTTATATTGGTTGGCTGAAGTCAAGTGTTGCCCTGATTCTATTGGAAATTATCTTGGTGAATATTTTATACAATACTGAAAGCAAGCTAATGGGTATGTAATTCTTCAATTCTTTAACGTCTCCCTTCTTATGGAAAGTATAATGTTGGCGCTCTTCCAGCTTTCTGGTACACTTGAAGTTGTGAGGCATTTCGTATAAAGGGCCGCAAACTTTTCAAGCATGATATCTTCTCCATCTTTGATTAAATCTACTGTTATTACATCTTCTCCAGCAGCTTTTCCCCTGGTCATGTCTTTCAAGGCCCTTCTAGCTTCATCGCTAGTTACAGAAGGAGCCTCTGTATCCGGTTCATCACTATTTCGAGTGAAAGTAGCTTAGCTATTTTGGGCACTGTACAGGTCGGTATAGAGTTCTTCTGCTGCTTTTACTGTCATCGAAATTGCTGATGATATTACCATGCTTATCTTTCAGTGAAAACGTCTTGCCTGGTCCTATGCGAAGCTTTCCTCTTACTGATTTAATGCTGCGTCCATATTTTACGGCTTCCTCAATCTTTCCCACGTTATAATTTCGAATATCTCTTACTTTCTTCTTGTTGATAAGTTTTGACGGTTCCGCGAATTCTATCTAATGTCTTGAGTTGGACACTTTCATGTTTTGTCGTTTCTTTATTAGGTCCTTTGTTTCTTGGGAGAGCTTACCTACTGGTTGCCTTGGTGCCTTACCTCCCACCTCAATTGCTGCTTCTGATACAAACCAAGTTACGGTTTCATTCATTACCTCTATGTTATCTTGTTCTTCCTGTTCTAAAGCTGCATATTTGTTTGCGAGCGCCAGCCTGAATTGCTCTGCTTTTACCCTTACTGCATCTAGGTTGGCCTGTTTCCTCTTCACTAATTTCACTCTTTGTCTCTTCAAATTGAGAGAAATGCTAGACCTCACTAACCTATGGTCACTGCACTTTACGTTACCTATCACTTGTACATTCTGCACTATGCTGGGATCAGCAGAGATTATGAAATCTATTTCATTCCTTGTTTCTCCATTAGGGCTTTTCCAGGCCCACTTCCTGTTGCTGCGCTTCCTGAAGAATGTATTCATAATTCGGAGCCTATTCCTTTCCGCGAATTCTACCAACATCTCTCCTCTTGCATTCCTAGAATCGATGCCGTGGTTTCCAATTGCTTACTCACCAACCTGCTTTTTCTCCACTTTTGCATTGAAGTCGCCCATGACTATAGTATACTGAGTTTGCACCTTTCTCATTGCTAATTGAACATCTTCATAAAACTGTTATATTTCTTCATCATCGTGACTGGAGGTTGGGGGTATGCTTGTACTACCTTCATTTTGTACCTCTTATTCAGCTTTATTACGACGACTGCTACCCTCTCATTAATGCTGTAGAATTCATCAATGTTGCCCGCTATGTTGTTATGGACTAGAAATCCTACCCCAGGTTCTCTCTTATCTGGAAGACCTTTGTAGCAGAGGACGTGGCGGTTAGTCAGCACTGTGTAAGCCTCACCAGTTCTTCTAGCCTCACTAAGGCCAATAATATCCCAGGGAATGCCTGATTATTTCTGAAATAGTCCTGCTAAGCTAGCTTCACTCGAGAGGGTGCGCGTGTTGCACGTTTCCAGGTTCAATTTCCATACCAAGTGAAAGTGAATTTCCATACCGGTGAAATCATACCAAGTGGTAATAATATTTAGGCATGACAGAACTTCTTGAGGGGGCGGTGTCGCGGTAATCAGAAAGGCCGTTATTGAAATCACAGTCGTCGACCATGAATTTTTGCTTTTGAAGATTCTGGCAGAAGAATGTACTATTTTGTTGTGTGCGGTTTATCGCCCGCCTGACGCCGATGCAACGTTTCTAGTCAAATGACACGATGCTTTTGAGGAAATACGCGAAAAGAATGTTATTTTGACAAGGGATTTTAATTTGCCCTCTCTACGCTGGGGCAAACTTTACAATGGACAGTAAAGCCCTCCTCTTGGGATAGTGTGCTGGATGATATGTTCTCTCACAATCTTGAGCAACTTGTACGCCAACAAACTCGTGGTAAATCAATTCTTGACCTTCTGTTTTTCAGCCATCTTTTCAGTAGAGGCCCTAGACGGTCAATTAGTGTAGAGTAAGTGACCATATGCAGTTAAATTTTTGTTAATCCAAATAAACGGGAAATTCCAAAAAGTTGCCAGTCAAAGCTGCGATTAAAGAGTACAGCCGTGCACATGACGTCTCAATATGTAATTAGACTCGAATCCGATCATTGACGAAAGCAGCGTACAAATTTAGTGGCGTATTTTTCGGAATACGATACATTATTGCATTGAACACTTTGTCCCAACCAGAAAATCGAAAGTTAGACGCGAGAACCCTTTGATCAGGTAAAACGCAAAATAAAAAAGTCAGGAAAAAAGGGTAGACCAAGGCCGTTACAGCTTTATGAACTGAAAGAGCAGCTATTAATTAAATGCAACATGCTAGAAATATGTTCTTCACAGCAACTGTACCCGACTTTATTAACAATGATCCAAACTGTTCAGGCAGTACCTAGGATTGTCAAAATGTGGAATAACGCGGATAATGCTCAATACTAGGATGGGTATAGATAAAGATGAAGTCGCACAAGTAATTAACAATTATTTCATAGTGTTTTTATTGAACCGGTTGAACATGAATTGCAAGATGAAGATTTACCTACCGATCATAGCACACTGGTTTTTAATGATGGTGTAATATCAATTCTATTGGGTATCAATACTAAAAAATCCCCAGGGCTGGATGGTATTCCTGGACGTCTCTTCTGTAAGTGTCCACCTAGTGGACTGTCCATTTTGGCTGTCGCCGATTGGCTATAGCGGCAGGAGCGAGAAGGAGACTGGCTGGCTCCTTCTCGCTCGTGCCCCTGCAGCCAATCGTGACAGCTGAAGTCCACTAGGTAGACTTTTACAGAATACCCCTTCTGGGGTGCTATGCAGGATGCTCCGAGTTTGGCGAAACTCCGGATCTTCACGAGCTCTGGCAACGCCCCAAGATGAACGAACTAATGGTAACAAGACAAAGTTTGTCCGTCGGCACGCCTCCAGTTTCATTGGTTTATCTAGATTCACTCTGGGTGGCTATCATCCCTTGGGCGCTGCCATATAGGCGGTCGACTAACTGAGGCTCACGTGATGATACGGTCGGTGCATGGTCGTGCCTTCTTTCAGATGTTTGTCGTTCCACCGAATGCATTACAGGCACAAGGAAGTTATAAAATAAATGCATTTAGTACAATAATATTAGTCACATTAACGTGGGTTATACGCATTTTAATGTTCACAATAAGTACACTGAATGTGTATTAGACTAATTCGTAGTTTAATGCGTTTCGCGTTATACCACGAGGGGACGCTCGTCCTCTTTTTCTTTTCCTCTGGATCGGATTGGCACGGCTCGCTAAATGCTTGCGCTAGCATTTCCGAGCGCAGATCGGTGTGCGCTTGGTTTTCGCACTGGGCTTTTAACAGATCGCTCCTTGCTCCTTCTCTTTCTTCTGGATCGAATTGGTACGGCTCGCTACGTGCTTGCGCTCCCATTTCCGAGCACAGATTGGTGTGCCTGGTTTTCACACTGGTCTTTCAACAGATCGCTCGTTGCTCGCGCTAAAGCAAGGCTGCGAGACGAAGTGAGCGTTGCCTAGGGGAGAAGTAGTTTGCTGCGCGCTTACCGTGTAAGCACTCAGGAACGCCAGAAAGCACTCATACAAGAGTCAGAAAACTACGCTTTATTTTTTTGTACTTTGTGATGCACCTTCAAACTGGCTAGCGCCGAGCGATGGCTTCTAACAACCGCAGGAAAGATTCTTTATACTGGGTAGCCCGAGCGATCCGTGGCTTCTAACAAACGCAAGAAAGGGTCTTTGCAGCGCACGTGGCTGTTGACTGCCTCCACATCCATCCCAGTTGGGACTCCAGCATCGGTGCAGTTACCCTGTACCGACCGCTGACGAGGTGGCGCTTCAGTTGTTTTTAAATACCTTTCTATTTTTTGCGTGTGACCGCCAGTGATGGGGTCCACAAAGTTCACGCAGTGGTTGACTGCCTCTTAATGCAGATTGATGCATAGCCCCGTTAGCATCCACTAAATTTGGGATACAGTTGTATGCGGCCAATTCGTCAAGATGAATAATGGTCCCCGGTTGAACATTGGCTGCAATAATGGCGCCTAGCGTCACCGCTTTTAGTCGCTCGAACTTGAAAAGTCGCAGCACCCCTTTGGTCGCGCAGACCATACCGAATACCCATGGGCCACCACCTTTATCACCGCCGTAGTTTTGGCGTGGCTCGGCGGAACTTTGTCGCCCGACATTAGGCGGCCTCGATTGTACTTTTGCTCGCCGCGAAGAAGGCACTCGTCAATTTGCGCTATCTTCCCGGGGCCACCGAGTGGAGGTTACGCCAGCAGATCGTCCCTCGCGACCTCACGGGCGTAGTTCCTCCAGTCGGCAATGGCGTGCTCCGATAGAGGAAACAAGTCACCGGTCATCTCCTTCAACAGCCATATGTCTATGCTTTTGCTCACGCAGTATACGTGAGCCAAATCATTTGCTGCCTGGAGAGGTGGTCGTTCGGACGGCCGAGTCGGTCCGTGTTGGCGGAGTAACTTCCTTCGCCTCTCTACCCGTGCAGTGCAGCGGTACCGTGAAACTGCGTAAACTGCTTTCGGCACCTGGCTCATCGGAAGACAGCTCGGCGTCCATTCTGAGTCTTCCTATATAATGTGACCACTTCGCCTCCGCAGGTTGGTTGGTCTGGGTTGAACCCCAAGGTGCTCGCAGGTGCTCCAGTACTCCGATGACGCCGCCGGACCTGGCCTGGGGCTGGGGCGCAGTGGACGAACAATGCTTGATGCCGGAGGGAGCCGAAGCGATCGCACTAACTTTTCCACCGCAGCCTAGTCACACCAGTCTGTGCTCGGAAAGCGTAGGCGAAGACGAGGGCCTTCGCCTAACTCGTCACACAGCCAGCGCACTGATGTTTTGGAAAGGCAAAAATGACGCTTAAACTCTACGGCAGTCATGTAGGTGAACGGGTCCAGACGGTCATATTCACGCTTGCTGCCACTGGATGCGATGGCACAGGCTGCTGCTGCCGCCGTCATGCTCCCGAGTTCAACTCGAGGGGGGTTTCGCGATGTACGAGTTCCGCACGAGTTCGCCTGTCAATCAAAGCATAGGTCACGCCCCTCACGAGGCATGTAACGTGTGCGCGCGGCCACCACGTTTGGGCCACGCCCAACTTGTTTTTAGGCAAAAGCGACGTGGTGCGGAACTGAGAGGCATCAACAATCTTGACCGCCGAAATAAAACACGCAAAACGCACTGTGATCGATGATGTACTGAGCACCACTATCAAAAACAAAGCGTTGAATTTCATTGGCTTATGCGTATATCTTCTTGCGCTGTCATGGCCACACAGCACTGTTTCATTGCTTGCATTGTGGCGATGTTGCGCACAGCAAATAATTATCGGCACGCCACTGTAGCTGCATGCAAGGCATCGATGCGCCGTGGTGGACGACGATGCTGAGCAGTGCGTAGTGTTTTCCAACGACAACGTATCGCAGCTGTCGTTTGAGATGGCTGCTCTGTCATCGGTGATGTATCAGAGCCGCAGTGTCGCAGACGGTCAGCGTCGAGAAACGCTCGCTTTTCTAGACCCAGTGCAGTGGCATTTCTTCATCACAAGCACGGCACACTAAACAGGTGTGACACCTTCCTGCGTTGGAAGTCTAATTTCCTAACTGCACACAAGCGCCCTCACGCACCAAAATGCGACTGCTGTGCTGTCGTTACGATACCTATCTGCGGTCGCTGTTAGCTCAGCAGCAGAGGCAATCGGCAAGCACATTGGGGTGAACAACACGCTCAAATTCTGCGTACATGCGCACCGAGGCACCTTCACTGGGCAAGCGATAACAAGCAATGTATTGTGTCGCTGGGCAGCACGCTGTTCATCGCAATGCATCGCGGAGACTTCACTAACGCAGATAAATTGGCGCATTTTCACTGTGCTGCGTCGCTACGGACCCTAGAATACCGCACAGCCATTTTGAAGCGACAGGCAACAGCCATTGCTCCTGTCTCTATGGCCAGAGTGTCGTTTCGGGTGGTCAAGCGGAGGCCTTAATAGACGCCCTAGGTGAAGCACCTGCGGTGAAAAGTCATGCCGCAGCGCTGCGTTGCCATTTCCCTAATAGACAGGGAATGGACAGATCATTGTCATGACTGACATGCAGATCATTGACATGCATGACTGACATGCAGACTGACATTGTCATGATCGAACATAGCGCTTTAGCGCCCCTGGCGACTGCTCACCGTATGAACCCCCTCGTGCATGCGACCCTCTAGAATGTATCCGCTTGTAAGGTTTCACTTCACTGTCGCCACTCGCGGCAAAAAAGTGTAAAATTTAATAATTCGCTCGATCTCCGTTTGTCATCACAAATTTATAGCATTCAAAACAAAAAACCGATACTTTAACAAATAAAATGTTCATTATTTTATTTCTTGTATTTCAAAGTATTCGATTGAGGGAAAGTGTAGGGGCAAGAATGCTCCGCATGTGCCCCGTTCGCATTCGATGGAGGATAGACAGATAATGACCGAAAAAGGAGGCAGGCCCTTGACGCGCCGAGAAAGGCGTGGCAAACGGCTCACGGCAAGTGTGCAGACAGAGAGCGGGACAGTGACGGTATTGCTAAATTGCGATAATACGTTGATAACAATACGCGGCGCTAGCGCGTTTTGTTGCGCAGTCTTCGGTGCTTGAAGCGCGGAAGCACTGTGGAGCGCAGGGTGCGCTCATGTTGTCATACGCGGCTTTATCTCGACATTTCTTTTTTGCCTGCTGTTTTTGCACGTTCCTTGCTATCTCCGTTCATTGACTGCCATCGAGCAAACTCGGGTAAAACTCGTGCGAACGAAAAACTGAGCACATCCTGCATAGCAGCCCTGGTGGGTTTTTGCGGCGCTACACAGAACATATATCAGATATCTTGCCAAATGATTTACAAAAGGGCATGACAATGGCCACCCAACTTGTGTCTGCCGTGCATGACGTATCCAGTATTTTGGATGTCTCTGGTCAAATAGATGTTTTATTCTTTGACTTTTGCAAAGCATTTGATGAAGTTCCACAGGTAAATTACTGTATAAACTTGAGCACATTGGACTACCACTAATCTTAATTTACTGAATCAAAAAGGCATACCTCACTAAAAGTAAACTTCATGTTGAATTAAAGGTCACTCATCTGATCTGCTAACAGTGACATGTTGGGTACCACAGGGTAGCGTTCTTGGACCGCTTTTATTTCTTTCATATGTTGATGATTTAGTGAGTATCATACCAAAAGGAATCATCATAAAAATGTTTGCGGATGATTGCGTAATCTATAAACAAAGCTTATCGCCGGAGGACCATACGATTTTACAGGACGCAGTTACACCCGCCGTGGTTGCTTAGTGGCTATGGTGTTAGGCTGCTAAGCACGAGGTCGCGGGATCGAATCCCTGCCGCGACGACTGTATTTTGATGAGGGCGAAATGCGAAAACACCCATGTACTTAGATTTAAGAGCACATCAAAGAGTCCCAGGTGGCCCAAATTATTCCGGAGTTCCCCGCTAGGCATGCCTCATCATCAGATCGTGGTTTTGGCACGTGAAACCTTATAATTAATTTTTTTTGCGTAATTACCGCTAATATTATAGGTGTGACCATTGGGGTATAGAATTATATGTACAGGAAACCGTGTTATGGACATGCCCGTAAGAAGAAATACATTTCCCAGCGTGTTCTCATGCTCACTTGTTAACAATACAGTGAACGAGGTGGATGAATATAAATACATCGGCGTCATTATCTGCCGTAAAATAAATTGGTCAGAACACATCACGGAAATGTGTGCGTCGGCTTTGCGCAAACTGTGTTTTTTTAAAGAAAGATAAAAAGCGCTCCGGTTCATGCTAAATTGCTTGCTTATAACGCCTGTGTGAAAGCAAACGCAAAATATGCTGCAATCTTCTGGGATCTTTATTATAAAAAAATAATAAGCAACTGCAGCTTATTAGCCGTAAGGCAGTGTGATTTATATTTGGCAAGTATAAAAAACATGATGCATCTTCCCGCTTATGACAGAAAGCCACATACCGGAATTAGAAACTCGAAGGAAAGTTATTCGTCCGACTTTTTTTTCACAAATGCCTGACAGGAACATTATTTCTCAATCTACCAAGTTGTGTTAGTTCACTCAGCACTCAAAGAACGCGTCACAGCCGGGAACATTAACTTGATCCTGTATTTGACAAGCAGCTTTAATTTATTTACCTTTTCCGAGAACTATTCAGGACTGGAACTTCCTTCCCGTCACTATTGTTGCATGGAAAGATTTTGTTGCTGCAATTGAGCAACTTCTTCTTTCCTTTTAAACATAAATGTATATATTGTGTTACTAATATTTTTTGTAATTATAGCCTGCAAGTAGTATTTGTCGCTGTATAGTTCTTCTATCAGCGTCTGGTATATTCGTATTGTAGCCCCTCCTGCGTGGGCCACATTGATGGCTGGCAGTATTTTGAAATAAAAAAAAATAAAATAAATCCTCTACCGTGGTTCGTATCACGTCCGAGTTTGTTGCCGGCGTCGAAGTATCCATCTTGCTGTCTGGCGCATTTGCGCTACGTTTCGGCGGGTTGTGTCATTTCTACTGCTTCCCCGATAAGCCGCTCGGCCTCGGGCAGGAAGAGAATGCTGTATTTGAAGCTTTTGTTTAATGAGTGTATTCTCCGCCCGAAGTTCCTGAAGCTCTAGTCGTAGTGCCCCAAGCTCTTTCATGACAATGTGAAGACCACCACACTACTAGTTGTCTGGGCGGGTATGGAATTCTGTGGAATTGAGTGATTGCGGTGTTGTACGCGGTTGTGGATAGGGACGGCAGGCCTTAGCTGTCGAGCTTACCAGTGATGCAATTGGCGCGCAGGATAGCCATTGAAGGGCGGCACATACCCAGTTACGTGTTGTCACAGACGCAGTGTGGCCTGAAAGATGTTATTTGATTAGTGGCCCCTACCCGCTGACACATACCAAAGGAACCAAGTTAGAGTGAATGACATTTATTGAAGAATGGCACGTACAAGTTAAGTTAGCTTGAAAGAGGTTCAATGAAGACCTGATATATACACCGTGACACATACGCAGTGTCCCATATAGTCGTCGAAAACGGTTAGGTAGGAAGTCAGATAGCCTCTCGAATGCTCGCGAAGTTTGAGGAATGGTAATCGTAAATTATAAAATAGTGCCCGTAAGAGCGCTATTAACGCTCTTACGAACAACACAGCCGTGCATTTATGGGCCAGACATTGTATGGACATCAAGATCAAAGGAAGTTCCTTGGACAGATCCCGCCCTCAGCCAACGCTATCTAGATACCACTGGGACTGTTCACTGTGATCCATGACGTCCTGCTACGTGGCCCGACTGCCATCAATTTATTGGCGACGCTCCCGAGTAAGCAGCAATGATTTCTCCGCCCCAGCTTTCGTCACGCCAAGCTTGAGAATTGAAATGTCGGGCCTGGTAACATGATGTCGTGGATCGGGGTGAACAGGCCTTGTGGTATCTAGGGGGTTTTCGCCTGAACCCACTTGAAAACACACTTACCCGGCGCTAGCCCAAACCGCGCTTCATGCCCAGGCTTTCGTGTGTGTCCGAATGCATGCAGTGCTCCATACTTTGTACAGTCAAGTTCAAAAGTTTAGAGACCATGGCATCAGCAAAAAAAAAAAAAATTAAGTGCTTCCATCCCAGCCGTGCAACGTGTAATTGTAATAATGCGTGACTGTGGTTTAAAAAGGCATATGTGGGCAGTACCACTCGATTTGAGCCTTTACGCCTAGGCCGCAAAGAAAAAAATTTCCGGCACCTCTGGTCCTTAAAGTTTTGCACTCGACTGTAAGATGAACTTCGACGGCCGTACTGAAGTTATGTCGTTAAAATATTTACACTGGGCTAGGTGCATCAATATTCTATACGGGACACATACCCACACACATATCCCTTTGAGTGCAGCGCAGGCGCAATGAAAGGACCAGGCGGACAGCCCGGCGTGCCGTCAGCAGCAGTTGCTCCCGCATTTTGTGTGCCTGAATGCAGTGTTGATCACTAAAGGCCGCGAGTGTGCACGATCGAGATTTCGACGTGTGCTGGATAGACGCGCCTGGCTTTTCGCCAATCGCTTTGATTGCGGACGGGCCGCGAGAGTTTATCATGCTCCGGTAGTGGCACTCCGCGGGGCGATGCCACAGGCGCCAGTGTTCCCGCTAGCATTGACCGCGCCTCTACGTATAAATTACAAGCACGGACAACAAATACGCTGTCTAGTGTCCTGTCAGTAGATGACCCAGCTCAGCTGCAAATGCTGCGTAGATCAATTCTAACCGTTGGAGGCTAGCTGGTTTATAAGACTGCTACAAGCACTACGCCGGCCAATGGTCGGCAGTTTGAAGGGTGCGTTGCTTGGGAGAGGTTTGTACAGACATCTATGCTTGCTGAGGAATAGCCAAAGTGCCTTACATTTAAAGCCACCCACAACCTCTATTTTTAGCTTCATCTCTTCTAATGACCACAACCAGCCTTAAAACTAACCGCATGCCGTTACATGTGGTTTGCGAACGCCGATGAGATACTCGTCGCTAATGGCCGCAGATCTCTTTCAGCCTTGTATACGGTTGTTAAATAGAAGTTGCATCTGATAGAGGGTCATAGTTGGCTCTGTTACCTGGAGACATACAAGTCCGTTGGCTGGAGCACTGCTTACTGCATTGGGAGTCAAGGTGATGCCCAAGATACGTTCTGTCATAGATATACCAAATGCATTTTCCTTTAGTAAGCGGGTCTCTCTCGAGGTTCCACTATCTGCGGTTACATTTATGTTGTGTAAACGTTTAGTGCAAGGGCCGACTAGAAACATGCAGATAAAATGTCTAACATTTCAGCCATGCGATTGGCCAAATATGTGTGTGACTGATTCGCTCACCAGCCGTGCAGAATTCGCAGGTATTGTAGCCCCAATGTGCTCAAGTTATCCACTAGGCATTCTCCATCAATTGCAAGAACACCACCTTTGCCCCACCAAGCCGTTGTTCACAGTCACTTGAAACGAATGACGACCATTTATGGCTAAGTAAACCAAAATTATCGGATCCTACAGGCCTCTTGTATTCTCAAGAACGCTTTGAGGTCACTTAAATATATTTACCGGCATGCTTTTTTCTTGTTTACGTGACGTTCGCATTAAGGCATTCGGCGTCTACGGCGACAGACAGACAGACAAAGAACTTTAATGAAGGTCCTGAGAAGCTCCGTTGCCTCCTCTCAGGGAGGCAACGAAGCCGACGACGCCATTACCTGCCCACCGCAGCACCGGAAGTATCGAGATACCGCGAAAAAGAAATAAAGAACAGTACTCGATACGTTTCTATCAGTGCTATTTTTCGAGTAGGCAACAACCTACATGTTCTAAGGGGCATCAGGTGTGAAACCGCATACCTCACGCTTTCAAAGCGCGTCGAGTTTGCGTGCTTTTTTTTTTCATGTTAATCGCCACGACAGGCACTCAGGAATCGGAAGCAATACTTCTGCGACTCCCAGCAAGTCCACTTCTGCCTATTGGTTAAGAAGGGAAGAGTAATTTGACAAAGAAGAGACAAAAGTGGCGCTGGTGGTGTCAACCGGCTCTACTAACTGCGATGGATTCCGTCCGCAACAGGGAAATAAATTTGTCTGCCACTGATCGGCGTGGAAAGAGCCTTTTCAGCGCATGTCACTGTGGTTGAACTGGATTTCGCGTCCCTCTACGAGCTGGATTTCCCAGAGTGAACGTGCCTTTAGTCTATTACATTTTCGTCGCCGAAATCTGCACAGCAAATCTTATTGTTGTGCAACGTCTCGTCTCACCGGCTCTCCTAAGCTTTTCTTACAGCGGTTGTAAAAGTGTGCGATATGTGCATAATTCTTGCTCGGAGCTGGCTTTCATATCGGCTCACTATGATACCACCTAAATTACTGAATTTTAGTTTTCAATAAAGTCAATACACTACTCGCTACTAAAAACAAATTTAAAAAATTTGAGAATGCAGCTCTTCCTCTGATTATTTCGCAAATGTATCCAATATTTATTTATTACGTTTTCCCCTCAGTGATATTACTTGTGACACATTACCGTCGGTTAATAAACGTGATTTGCTTTCTTCCCTGCCTATTGTTCAGTGTGTAGTTTCGACGGGCCGAGACAGTGTTAAGTGAGGATCTAATCTGCATGCTCTGTTTCTGTGCTCAATTAGCGTGCGCAAGGAAACGTCATCCACCCGAATCTCGCACGAAGTTACAAAGAAAACTAAATATATATATATATATATACAGGGTGTCCCAGCTATCACGCCGCACGATTTACAAAAACACGAACGGCATTACACGATGGAAACCTAGTGCGTATTGTTTCCGGTACAGTGGAGTAGCCGCCGGTATTTTTTAGGGGCGAAGCTCCTTAAGGCGGCACCCGTTCGTCCCTCGTCGTAGTAGTAGTGTGTAACCAGTCTGAGAAAAATGAGAAAAACATTTCCGAAGTTGTGTCCGTAGCGCGGAATCGAACCAGGGACCCCTCGTTTCCGAGCGCGGGGCGTTAGCCCACTACGCCACGAAGCACACATAGACACAAGCACCACGATGGCAATAAATACCCAACATTAAGGAAAGGCCGCGTTTCTAGCGCGTTTCTAACGCGTTTGTGCTAGCGCGTTACGGACCGTGTAAGAAGCTGGTGTAAGACGCTGTGGCCTCCCCGCCTTACCTTCAACGCGTTTCGAACGCGCTGCCCAAGGCGGTGGCAAGTCAAGTTCAAGTCGAGGAGCGTTTATGAATACGGGGGTATACTCTCTCAGCAGTCATGTGATGGCATCGGCAAACACGGTGCTCGTTCCGGCATGTGTAAATGGCTGCGTAAGACGCTGTGGCCGCTCCCCCTTACTAGAGAGTACTGCACGTCTCTAACGCGTTTGTGCTAGCGTCCCCTTAAGCGGGAGATCCGATGATTCCCTCCGGAGCTTCGCCCACTCATCATCATTCACCCCGTGGATATGCTGTGATTTTTTTTTCGTTACAGGGTTTGCAATAGTTAACTGTGATTAATTATCTAACTCGAGAAGTACTGTCCTAATTATTAAAGTGTCAATGAGAAGGTTACAGAGCAACATGAAAAACTCCCGATAAAGCTCAATACGTGCTACATAAAAGTGTTTTTCCGAGCATGAAATATTCCCGCGAATACATGCAAAGAGCCTCGAGCGGCCAGTCGTGCGGAAATTATGCGTGTATTCGCGGGCTTCTTTCACACTCAGAAAAACACATTTATGTAGCACGTATTGAACAACAGAAAACTGTATCGAGAGTTTTTCATGTTGTTTTTCAACTTTCTCATTGACACTTTGATAATTAGGGGAATACTTCACGAGTTAGATAAGTAATTACAATTAAAAAATGAAATGTCAGTAACGAAAAAATTACTGGCGGCTACTCCACTGCACTGGAAACAATACGCACTAGGTTGGCTTCGCGTAACGCCGTTCCTCTTTTTTTTAATCCTGCTGCGTCATAACTGGGACCCCCTGTATATATATATATATAAATATATATATATATATATATATATATATATATATATATCAGAAGCACACCTTCGCGGTTATCTTCGGTTTATTTACCCAACATTTTCGGTCCGCAAGTTCATATATATATATATATATATATATATATATATATATATATATATATAACCGGTTTGTTTTGCAGCTTTTGCTACATTAGGGTGGATGATACTTTATGCTATCAGGAACGTTCCTCCACCTTGCGAACTTGCGCCGAACTGATTTGCCACGGTTACTTTGCATGAACAAGTATAAACGCATATTTAATAGAAAGATCCCATATTGTATGACAGCATCCTGTATTATCATGTATGGATTCAATTTCCAGTCGCTCGTTTTGTTTTTCCCACGGCAGAAAAATACTACTAGGTTGTGACCTCGGTTCTCTTGGGTGGCACATTGCAGTGCAAAGGACCGCGAGGTTCCCGGTGAAAGGGTTATCATTAACTTTACGTACAATGTTCAGTGTGTAAGATTGTTTGCAGTACCATAGTTATGATGTTGATGACTGGAGGTCAAACCTCAATAGATGGCACCTGTTTTGGCTATTCAATAGCGGGTTTCTGTTTTTAATTTTTTTGTTTTGTTTTGTTTTACAGAACTTTATTTCAGGCTGAATTATACTACGCCAGAAACGTACAACTGCAGTGTTTTCGTCACGACTATTAAAACTATAACGCGTGAGTACGCTCTCCTTGGTTCTGCAAGTCGGAAACTAATGAATGCTTTTTTCTTACTTTAAAATTGTTTGATTTGTTCATTTGTAAATACACTCCGGCGACGTTAAGTGTCGCTGGTGTGTATCCGATGTTTCACAACGGACGTTTGACCCAGTGGCCGGTCATCGAAATCGAAAATTTTCCGGTACGAGGCGAGAAGACATCGAAGTGCGTCCGCATGGTGGGCCGGACGGACAGGAGTGATCGTTGTAGCGAGAGGTTCCAAATCTCTGGTTGTAGGGACCGAACCAGTAGAGGTAGACGATGCAGTATCACCAGATAAGGCAGAAATATGGAAGTCGGAAGCCGGAGCCAAGGTTGCAAGAGGTATGCCCTGAGGTAGCACATGAGGATATAGGCCCAAATTCACTACAGGAAGACAGGTGGCATTGTCCTTTATGTGGACAAACATGTGGGGAAATGCGACGTTCTGCGACAGAAGGACGGTGGCTTTGGGCGACAGGACGTAATCGCCGTCTGCGACAGGTGGATCGGGTGAAACGGCAAATGTCACGGCTCGGCCAGGTAGCCGAACGTGAATGGTGGAACATAGTCGACTGGGCCTAGGATCAGGAGGGTGAACAGCATACGGTAGGGCGAGTTGGACAACACCCGCAGACCAGTCAATAATGGCCGAATGTGCGGACAGAAAAATCAAGGCCTAAGATGATTTCGTGTGGGCACTGCTCCAAGACATAAAACAAAACAGACGTATGGTGTCCGGCTACAGTGACAGCTGGAGTTCCATCGTCGGCTACGTGGACGACGGCGAGCGGGGCAGGAGTTAGGACATTCTTTAGGCGCGTACGGAGGTTCGAGTTCATAACCGATATGTGTGCTCCTGTGTCAATAAGTGCTGTTACAGGTATACCGTCCACGTCCACGTTGATGAGGTTGTGATGGCCAGGCAGTTTAAGCAGAGGAATTTAGGGTCGGGTCGTCATGGCAGGCTCACCTCTAGGAGCTGCGCCCGTTAATTTTCCGAGGAGCGGCGGGAGTAGGAAGGAGACGGAAAGCCACGAGGTAAAGGCGAGTGGGAAATACGTGGGCGTGGCGAAGGGGAGTGGTTTGGTCGTGCGGGCAGAGATGTTGGCGCGTTGTCTTCATCAATGTGTGTCGGCGAGCGGGGACTGCCAGGCCGGCGCCGGGTATTTCGATAGCTCGGCCAAGGCTGCGAGTTCCAAGAAATACGACAGTGGCGAGAAATACGTCCCACGCGTCCACAGCAGAAGCAGATAGGCGTGTCATCAGAGGCGCGCCATTTCTCTGGGTTTCGATAAGGAGGCCGAGCGTACTAACTTCCCGCTAGAGCGGGTACGCCGGGTGAACGGTAGCCGGGTCTGTGGACTGGACTAAGTGAGTGGAGTTCGACATTGGCCAGCTCTTTCCGTACAACGGTCTGAATGGGAGATATTGTTGCGTGGGAGTCGTCTGGGGCACGAATCAGGGAAGGAACTGGAGATGCAGCTTCAATCTGCCGGTGACGATGCGCACAATACTGTCGGATGCAGCCGGAGCGGGTGGGACACGGATGTCCTCGCAGGTGGATGTTGCAGCCGTATTAGGAAAGCGAGACAATTTGTGCGCAATACGACGGCTTTTGTCTTCTTCGAAGCGGCGGCATTCAGCACTGCACTGTCGAAGAATTCTTGAAAACGAGCTGACTAAACACGTAGTCCGCGATGCTTTTGAGGATATGTCCGACCTCCTCCGCTTCCGGCATCTTGTCATCAACCTTGCGACAAAGCGCAAGCCCATCCTGAATATAAGTCACATAGTACTCAGAGGAAGTCTGAACTCGGCAAGTAAGGTCTTTCTGCGCAGCACGCCACGGTCGACAGGCTTACCGAACAACTAAATGAGCTTTTGCTTGCACAAGTCCCAGCTGGTGAGCTCCTCTTCGTGGTTCTCAAACCAGACGCGTGCCGTTCCCGCGAGGTAAAAGAGCATGTTGGCGACCATGATGGTCTGGTCCCAGTGATTGCTCGCGCTCACCCGTTCGTAGAGCTGCAGCCAATATTAGACATCGGTGTTATCCGTTCCGAAAAAGATGGCAGTGTCGCGCGGTTGTGCCAGGATGACGGTGGGCGCGGTTGGCGACGAGCCCGAAGCGTTCTCGCCTTGAGCTTGCATGGCCGATGCAGCCAAGGAGCACCCGCTGCGGAGATCCGTTGTGCGTCTGGGATACCCCGCACCTCCACCAAAATGTTACGGGGAAAGAAAAGTTTAAAATATATTTACAGAATATTTACAAAGCGCTCACTGGCATACAAGGCATACAAGATGCAAACCAGTCCGCAGGACATCAGAGAGCGTCGTCGTTTTCTGTATGGTCCTCAGCGTTGTCTCCAGCATTGCCTGGTAACAATATAAAAGTTCGCACATACATAAATAACCGAATTCCCAGCTCTTGTACATTACCAAAGCATCGATGTATAACTCGCTTAATCTATTTCCAAGCTATGAGTGCACTTGAAGAATAAAAGCACGTAAATGTATCCTCAGTATTCCGTGGTATTATTCGCGTAGACAGAGCGGCGATCAAGCACCTTAGGTTTTAACAGGCCAGCTTAAAACTCACGCTAACTCACAGTGTTTTCCGAGCAATTCGCAAATAAACCAGCTTAAGCACACCTACAGCACGCCGACAGCTGAATGGTTATCAGGATAGGCTAGTAAGTAAATGCCGCGAATTAAATTCCCGACAGTGGTTGGCACATTCAGATTATGGAGTAAGTGAAAAAAAAGAATGAAAAAAATGCTCTTGTATCTAAATTTAAGTGCAATATAATGAACCTCAGGTGACCTAAACTATTCCGAAGCTACAACGAAGTCCTCCAAAGCCCACGCTGTAAAAAAATTCCGTCGTTATATGAAGGAATTGCACATAAATTAAGAAAAATATGTTGTTTTAAAAAAGGCGGCAAGAACTTCCGTTAAAATGCGGAAATGCTCCCTGTTTTAAGCTTTACGGACGTTTCACCCGTAATAAAACAGTGGCTGCACTGTTCTGCACGGAACAGACAAAGTTCCGTATTTTTGTCATGTGAACATTCGTATTTTTTTGCGAGGAAAGCTATGCACGCTGTCTGAATGAGCGCTTGTACTCACAGAGTATCATCTAACAATATTTCGTTGACCATGCAAACTGTACGCATTTTGAAGAGACCTACTATGCTTGAGAGCTATAGCGTTCTGCCAAAAGTTGTCATAATGATCCTATATTTTAATATGTATTTTCGCACGCTCTATTCCGGTCTCAGTTGGCCGCGCACACAGGCCTTGTGACGATGGTTATGTGCTCAAATATATGCACGCATTTGCAATGTCTTCACATTATTTGGTGTCAGGGGCTTACAATTTATGATACAACAAATATGTTTAAGTGAACAAAAGCGGTGCGCATACTTGCCCATGTAAGCAAACTTGCGGAGCTCAGGTGCTGGTGCACACTATCAATCAGTACCGAAATGCAGCGAGTGGTGTAATGATCGTAATTGCGTTTACACTTAGTAACAAATGGTCTCGAATAGAATCCAAGTACTGCAGCCACATGAAATTGTCTAATGCCAGAAACAACCCAAGAGTAAAATGGCTTTACTGAACTGCACAGAAGTTGCATATACATTTCAACCTCCCCAAATTAGTTCAAAATGTCTCATCTCTGTCAATAACTGTCCGTTCATTGACACACCAAGGCTACGCATGATCTGTACTGTTGTTCATGTGTTGTCAATGCTTACAGTAAGATGTAATCGCAAGCATTTGGTGCGCTTCATCTTGAAACAAGACCCGTGAACGCGCACGTTCTTGTCATCATCATCAGCCTATTTATGTCCCCTGCAGGACGAAGGCCTCTCCCTGTGATGTCCAATTACCCCTGTCGTACGCTAGATGATTGCAACTTGCGTCTGCAAATTTCTTAAGTTCATCGCCCCACCTACTTTTCTGCCGTCCTCTACTGCGCTTTCCTTGGTATACATTCTGTAATTCTAATGGTCCGCCGGTTATCCATCGTACGCATTAAATGGCGTGCCCAGCTCCTTGTACGCTACAATAAATTTCGCGAACATGCAACGATATGCGCCGTGTTCCGACTACGCGATGGTGGCCGAAGAAGAGGGACCTAGTACTCTTGGTACTAAAAAGAAGAAAAAAAATTAATCCATCTCCCGCTAAAGGGAACCATGTGTGGACGCGAAGCAGCGGGGAGATGGTTAGCTTCAGCGGGAGATGCTTTCGCGGCAGCGGCCCGAGCGCTCATCGCGGCGCTGCACAGGAGAGAAAATAGAGAGTAATAGTTGAGCGGCTCAGCGGGCCAGCGGGCCTAGCGATGGAGCGGAGGGGACAGCGGAGCGCAAGATGAAAAGAAGAGTAATAGCTGAGCGACGCCCCGCTCGTTTCAGCGGATAGTACTGCTGCGCCATCTGTTGAACAAGGTTGAAGTTACTCTCGATCAAGCAGAGTCTTTGCTGCGTTACCTGCCGAATAAAATTGGAGTTACTGCGAAAAGAATATTATTTGAAATATTAAAAAAAGAAAAGAAATATTATGCGAAAAGAACGTTCGCGTTCGCTGCCGCTTCTTGAAAACGCTCGCACGCTCGTCCGCTGCGCACGCTCCGCTGAAGAGACGAAATGAGCGGGCGAGCGGCGCGCTCCGTGAACACGCTGGATGTCCCAGCGGGCCGCGCATGCGCAGTTGGCGTCTCCGCTCGTTCGCTGGGCCCGCTGGCCCGCTGAGCCGCTCAACTATTACTCTCTAATGAGGCGCGCGCGCTCCGTCATTTTCATACCGCGGAACTACCGTGGCGCCCCCAGCGGAGTATGCAGCTGTCGCAGCACCTGTCGAGCGCGCCGCTCCGGATTCCTAGAGGAGAGAAAGGGGGGGAGCGTAGGAGAGGACAGAGAGGAGGAGGGGACGCGCATGCGCTGTGGGGGTGTGGGACGCGGGACAACAGGCAGAGCCGCTGGCAAGAAATGCTTTGCATTAAAAAAACGCCCAGTGCCGTGTTGGCGTAGTGATTCAACCTTTATTTCTTTTTTGACCCAACATGCAACACCATTTGTTTCATGAGCTTTATTCTAACATTGGGAAAATTTATGACACAACTCATTATTTACCCGTTCATTACATGCACCAACCAGCCCAAATAAGCGCTATACTAGAGGCATTGCAATGCACTGCATTGCAACACTGGGGTTTGACATCCCCAGTAGGAAATCGGACGCTCGACTAGATGACCTGCCTGCCTTTCCTTCACATTTTGTACAAAATGCACTACCTTGTCAAAGAGAAAGCGTTATCCTCCTTCTGAGTTAAATTAGTTGACGACAAATAACTGTTCCGCTCCAGCAACTATAGAATAAACTGGAAAACGAAATCGATTCTGATTTGTTCTCCGTGCTCACAACGCGCGGCACCTGGTGGCACCGTGCGCTGCGCTTCCGATATCGAAGGATCTAACAAGCGGTTGACGAAGCTGCAAATGTGTAGTTAGCCGGCTTTTATCGTTTTATGGTGTACAGATGGTAAGTTTACCGTAAATATGTCTTGATTTGTACTCAAGAGAGGAGCAAGGCCACAAGCAACAGAGATTGACGCATTGGGAGCGAAGAACAGAAGCGATGGATGGTTACGCTGCTTGACTGTCGGCATGTTCGAATTGGCAAAGTTCCGAATTTGTCGCTGTGTGATGTGCGCTTGTGTGCTCGTAATGTGCCGTCATAGCTCAGGGATACTTCCGATGAATGTGTTTCACTTTGTCTACAAAACTCTGGACGTAGCGGCACCGAAGAAATCCTGTGTTCATGTGCACGTATATGCTTGGATACGCGATAGCCTGGCCTCAACGGATTTTCAACACTCTACGCGCGCTCGTATCTTGCTCACTAGGTAAGCCCATTGTCATCTTATTTGTTTGGTTTGCGTAGCGTAGGTGTTAAAATAATGTGTAGTAAGCCGGCGTCTAGATCAGAAATATTGTTTCAAAAAGGCCAGTAAACGGCGTTTTTGGGCAAACAGGACGTGTGAATGGAAAAAAGGATCACGTATCAATTGAGGTCTACCTCGATGGTAGCGCGATCGGCTCGATCGCGATCGAAAATTTCCGTGTGTCAATTATAACATCTTGAAACTTGCGTTAAAAGCGTAGAATAAAAGCGCATTCAGTTGCGCACATAAATTGCTTTGACGCTTGTACTGGCTTGAGCATACTGTATCCGATCATCTAAACGTTCGAGCTAGTAGCAGTGGCTGACTACGTGTGATCGTTATTTTTCTGCTTGCATGTGCTTTTTTATTGCAGTGCCAAAAAATATTGTTAGCTCTGCTGTGTCCTTCTTTGGTGCAACTGATTGCGGTGCAGCAATATGTTTTGCTTCGAATGATGCCTGGGCAGTCAAGGCATTCGTGTCAGTAAGCTAGCTGTAAATGTTGTATCAGTTGCAAAAGAAAAATAATGGACATACCAGTGAAGTGAATGCAATTATCATAGACTGTATAATAAAAATACTTCAGTTGAACCGCTTAAGTGGAGGGTAGATATGCATGAAAACCAGATGACTGCGTTGATACTTAGCAGGACCAAAGTTGCATAACATTACTAATTCATCATTTGATTTCACTGAAATGCTAGTTGCTGTTTGCCCTGCTGAAGCTGAAAGATATCTGCTGCCTGCCATGTGCCCATGTCTCTCAAGTTGCAGTATTGCTCCCCTCAAAGTGAGTGCATTTCTTTCTCTCGGCCTCTTACTAGCTGGATCATGACCATCTACTTAGCTGTGTAGGTGAGCACTGTTCGCGACAAGCACCTCTTCAATATTACAACACGGCTGACAGAGTGCAGCTATGGCAGTAAGCGAAGGTGTTAACATATAAGTCAAATAAGGTTCTTGGAGTGAACGTATTGCTGTGATTATATAGCGGTTTAGCAGGCGAAAATGCTAAACGGCGAGGAGTAGGAGGAATAAACTTTATTTACAGAAATAAGCAGACGGTAAAATCATCCGAGGTGGGCGGCGTCCCTAGTCCAGGATGCCGTGGGCCTGAGCCGATAGCTTGGCCCTATTTACCAGGCGATGCTGATCTTCAGGGCTCGGGCTTGTCAGCTGGGCCTCCGACTGCTCGACGGTTGGTCTGGTGATGGGTGGGGCCAATGGGTTTTGATGACATTCCATACCATGTGGTACAGGGTATTGGAAGCAGAGCAGAAGGCGCATTTGTGAGTGTTTGCTCTTGGTAGGTTTGCAATGAAACCAACCAAGCTGTTACTCATGAAATGGGGCATTTGTAAGTGTGTTCTGCAACACTCCAGCACTCAACAACTTGCGAGTAAAGTGCTACCATCATAATTTATCTGTAAAGCATAAAGCAACGTTCAGCATTGTAGGAGGTTTGCATCAACATAGGGCTACTTAATGTGAATTTTAAATGTACGAGGGAGATTCCGAAAGTAAGTTTCGTCATTCATTTTGACGTGGAAACTTTAATGTGAAAAAATATTACACCGTGGCATCTTGCACTATACACCTTGCACTATTTTTCCATATAGTCACCACCGAAATTGAGACGTTTGTCGTGGCGTGCAATCAGTTTGAAGAAACCACTCAGGTGAAACTCGGTGCCCTGCGTTGCAAAGAATTGTCGCACAGCATGGTCCACCTCAACATTGTTTTGGAAGTGACGCTCCGAGAGTGGGGCTTGTCCTGTACTTTAAAGTAAGTGTAAGTGTTTGTGTGTCTGTATAAACTTATGCTTTAGTTCCAGTCTCGTAATGAGGCATACTTGGATGAGACAATTGATTTCTTTTGGACGTTTTGACGAAAATGCATGGGTAATGCTTGCATACATAGAGATTACATTCCTATTGCTTAGCCAAGTGGTGCCCCTGCGTGCGAAAATTTACAGGGCCCAGAGTGACGACTGGTAACATTTGTTCTAAAATTAACTACACCTTTTATAGTATTAGAGATGGCAATTATTGCATGCCATCATAGTGTGATGATATTTGTGCTGAATGTACTTCACTTTGTCTATAAAACCCTGCAAACTGTGGCTTCATAAAAAGTTATGTGAGACATGCCATGCAGCTTACCGATGTGCACGTATGTAACGCAAAGTATTTTTTTTATTTCTTGCCTCGGAATGCAAGTCACGTTATATTGCTGGTCGCGACAAGACATATAATACAGATATTTTTGCACACACGAGCAAACACAGCTTTGCCTTGTACGATTGCGTTGCGGGCATTTCTGTTTCCAATTATCTTGGTGACATGATAGTGCTACTCGCTTCTATGCATTGTTTTCTGTTTGTTGTCGCATCACGTCAGTATATAATCGAAATATTATGACATCTCAGATGGCACAACGTTTATTCGGCCCGAGTACTCAGGAACGAACAAGCAAAGGCACACACACGATGATGATGATCACACATATCTGAAAATGAGGATCAAGCAACGTAGGAAGATTATGGTAATATACTAATGAAAAAGACGTTCGTAATAAACGCCCACACTAATTTCCCTCCCACGTGGAAGTGGACATCTTGGCCCCAAGTCAAGGCGACGAAGAACACCGCGTGAAGGGTTTCATGCGGGAGACATGAACGACCTCTGTGCTGCGACAACGGTGGTCTGTTGCGGCGACAACAGGAGTCACTCGATAACTGACCGGCAATATCTGCTCCAGGAATATGTAGGGCCCGATG
>NC_051158.1:189453511-189477455 GCF_013339745.2 Dermacentor silvarum
TTGCACTTATTCCCAATCATTCATCAATTACAAAGAAAATAGAAGAACATAAGGCAACTCACCGCAGATGTAGACAAACGAACCATACAACACTTCTACAACATCGCTGAAGGATGAAACGCTGCTTTGAAACGCATGCAAAGCTCCGCGCCCGGGAGCAACAGGATCATGTATGACATGTGAAATACTTACACACTGACACGCAAGTCACGGCTCCTCGCACTTTTCAACACAATTTGGGCCGCCGTTACTTTTCTGCTAGGTGGAAGGAAGCTATCGTTGTGCCAATTTTGAAGCAGGGCAAAGACCCATCCTTGGTATCAAATTAACCGCCCAATAGTACTGACCAGCTGCCTTGTAAGCTGTTCGAAAAGATGATTAATCGCCGTCTGTTGCACTTTCTCGAATCCAAATAGTTGCTCGACCCACATCAATGTGCTTTCAGGGAAGGGCGGTCGACAAAAGACCACCTCACACGCGTCGAGGCTAACTTTCGTGACGCGTTTGCGCATCAACAGTACTTTTTGTCAGTGTTCCTTGACATGGAAAAAGCAAACGACACCACGTGGTGCTACGGAATTCTGCGGGATCTGTCAGGAATGGGTATCCGAGGAATATGTTAAACGTCATTGAAGGTTACTTAACAAATCGGACATTCCGTGTTCGAATTGGTAATGCTTTTTCCAGGAGATTTATCCAGGAATGTGGGGTGCTGCAGGGTGGCGTAATCAGTTGCACCCTTTCTATTATAAAAATGAACTCCTTCCGTTCATGTAGTCCGCAAAGTATTTTGTATTCTGCATATGTCGATGATGTGAAAATCGGATTTAAGTCGTGTAACCTCGCTCTCTGCGAATCACATGTTCAGCTTTGCCTAAACACAGTGTCCAAATCTGCTAACGAAAATGCATTCAGCTTAAATCCCCAGAAAAGCTCCTGTGTCCTCTTTACAAGAAAGAGGGACCTCGTGCCAAAGCCCACTGTCAAACTCATTGGCCAACGCCTACCTCTAACCGCAGAGCACAAGTTTTAGGTGTGATACTGGACACTAAACTATCTTCCTTCAACACATTAGTTATCTCAAAGTTAATGCTTAAAAACAATGAACATTCTCAAAATACTCTCACACACAACATGGGGCAGTGACAGAAAGTACTTGTTGAACCTGTACAAGAGCCTACTACGATCACGCTTAGATTACGGCGCCATGGTGTATCACTTTGCTGCGCCAACGGCGTTAAGAATGCTGAATCCGATTAATCATTTAGGCATCCGATTGGCCACGCGAGCCTTTAGCACAAGTCCTGTACAGAGTCTCTACGTGGAATCAAATTAATGATCTCTTAATTTCCAGAGGTCATACTCTAGTTTCACCTATTTTCTGAAAGTGCATTCGAAGCCAGAACACCTTTGTTACACGACCATAAACAATACCACATCTACCACACTGTTTCGCAATCGACTTACAGCAGATCCTTTTCACTGCGTGTCAGAAAGCTAAGTAGCGAAATGGAGGTCCCATTACTCGAACATCGCCTCATGCCACCATCAAAGCTGGTACCTCCGTGGCAGTGTCGTGTTGTAGAATGTGACAAATCGCTTATCGAGGTCACAAAAACATGCTCCACAGACACACATGTACTTTTTAGAACTTCAGTCAAAGTATTGTTGCCCCGAATTTTACACGGATGCGTCAAAGTCCCATGCCGGCGTATCTTACGCAGCTTTGTGTCCTTCCTTCTCAGAGTTCGGCACTGTGCACCCTCAGACGAGTATTTTAACCGCAGAAACCTATGCAGTACTGTCTGCAGTAAAACACATCAAGGAATCCAAACTACTAAAGACAATAATATTCACGGACTCCTTAAGTGTTGTAAAAGCGTTACTGTCTTTAAAAAAAGCACAATCCTGTTTTTATTGAGCTTTATGATAGTATGCTGGGTTCATGGGCATAGGGAAATAGAGGGTAATATTTTTGCGGACAAAATGGGTACATCAGTTGCATCGGAAGCTCTTATTTCTGAAAGGGCTGTCCCTGCTGAAGATCTTAAGCCTTTTGTACGCAAGAAACTAAAAAAACCATTGGGAACGTTTGTGGGAGGCTGAAACGAATAATAAGCTATACGTAATAAAACCACAGTTATGCATTTGTACCTCCGCAACGAAAACACGGCACATCGATGTCCTATTCTGTCAACTCAGAATAGGGCACACGTATGGTACCCACGATTATCTACTGACTGGTGATGAGCCTCATGAGACTGGTGATGAGCAGGCCAGAGAAGTGCTTTCAGAATATGTCCAGAATTTTTCATCACATTGCCGAAAGCATTGCTAACATAAGTGCTGAAAACACTGGCGAATCAGAAAACACTTTGTAAGAAAAAAAACTATCGCATACGGGTACAGATTATCGTAAGAGTTCTTACCAGACATATACAGCCAACACCTCCTGAAAGGCAGAAAACACCGAAGAAAAAAAATTGCCCCCACCTCCCCGAAGGGAATCGTGAGGAAATGCGAATGCATTTCTTGCGCAGAGAGTACACGGCGTAGTAATTTTAATGGCATAAATTAATGACGAGACGAGGATTTGTACCGTAACCATTTATTTACACATTCATCGGCACCTGTTTGTGTTGTCATTGTACCTGACGGCCATAATCACAGCCTTGTGGTCGCTAAAGTGTAGAGTCAAAGGGACTTTGAGAACTTGTCTTCCGCTTCTTCTCCTCCGGTTGATGATGACGTTGAAGCTACTGCAGTGACGTCACCTGCAGTGAGAGGTGTAATGCTCGGGTTAGATTGTATACACTTCTTGCTAGGGGTACCGTTGCCGTCAGACATTCGCCTTCACCGACTTCTGCCATCGCCTTGAGAGGCGCCCAGCCAGCGAACGGTCGAGAGTGAGGCGCGTGCTTCACTCCATTTATATATACGTGCGAGCGAGCGAACGAGAGAGTGGGGCGCAGGGAGGAGAGAGAGCGAACGGCGAGAGAAGGAGCGGCGATGCACTGTACCTACCCTCTCTTACACTCTCTCCACACACGCTGGAGCTCCGCCGAGTTCCGGCGATGCGAGAGCGCTCCTCCTCTCCACTCACTCTCCGCTACGCCGCCCGCACCACTGGCTCCGGTTGCTAGGGGCGAGGATAAGCGCGCGTGCCCGCAGCTGTTGCTATGGGAAAGGGAGTGAGAGCGGAGAGATGACACCTGCCGGCGCGCGGACACCGACAGACGCCTGACATGCCCCGACTAAGAAATGCATTCGCATTTAAAATGTTTACGGCAGCAATATAATGTGACCGCGTGCACTATTAAGTGCTTCCGGGTGAAGCCATTGCATGACACCAAATTTCCACTGCTTTCACCTGCGCCTGGCTTCACGAGTGGCGAAGCGGCATCCCGCAAAATATAGCAGAGATCAGTGGTGCACACAGTATTTTCTGTCCCCTTTCTCGAAGCCAACTGAAAACGTGGTAACTGTTTCCAAAGCAGAAAAACGAAGGGCAAGGGCTCTGAACACATTGCATTGTAAAGTGGCTGGTGCTTGAGAGTAGCAAATACTGTGGCATTGTAGATTTACAAGAGGCAAGCTAGGAGCTCAAACAGCACGTCATTGTTAGCAAATGACCAACATATTGACTTTATGTGCAAGTCAAACCTATCTTGGGAATCCGAATGTTGCTTTAGAGGCATTGTAGAAGCCAGCTTGCTTGCTGAGAGCAGGCATTTCAGAGTACAGACTGAGCTCAACACATTAAACGCCAGAACAATTTGTGGAGAATTTCAGATCGGTAATCTTCAGGGCATTAATTGTTCAGTGGTGTTGAGATTCTGCTCAGGGTTGATTGTTACGTTCGTATAGTCTTCAAGCATTATGCTAAAAATATTGTTTGCTTGGAGTGTACAGCAAGGATGTACTCCACATGAGCTTGTGGCTTTTTGCGGCACTTTCAAAAACTTTTCTTGTTCAGTTGAGGTTTTCAAGTTTGCATTGTTTATTATGTGTTGCATATAACCCATCCTAACCTAACCTAAACATCTGAACAGTAAACACCACTTTACCGTCTTGATTGATTTTCTGGATTGCACGCCCCTGTGGCAACATAACTTAATTTGAAAACTGCTTGCACATTACTGAAAAAAGAAATGTCCGAAACCATAGCCACCAATAACTCTAGCGTGGCACGATTATGAAAATTGTAATATTGTAGTTCGATCTATGTTGTTTTTAAACATATGGTGCTCTGCCTGTGGTGTAAATGAGTCCCTGATATCCAACCCTGATGCAAGAATTTAAGGAATAAACAGAAGCAAGACTGTATTTGCAACTTTTTTTTTTCCTGAGAAGCTCACAGAAATTCCCACATGTAAAATAACTGCAGTTAAGTTTACAGAGCTCGGAACAGCAGTTTCTCGTTTGAATAGTGCCACATCCAAAGGTACGACAAAACTTTTCACTATATTGGTTGCACTTTACTTCTATATATAGCGCTGTCATTTGTTGCTAGCTGAAAGAAGAACGGCCATAGCTTAGTCATGAGTATGGTGTTGTGCAGTAAAGTTAAATTGGCATCACCCGGAAAGTGTCTCAAACCTACGAATACAACTTAAAAGGGTTCTTTAGGAAAGAGACATAGCTAAGAAAATTTTTTCTTTTTAATGCAGCCTGTGGAGACAAGATTTCTTAAACATGGCCAAGGCCCTCAACACAGAAGCCAAGACCAGTGACTGCGGATATTTCGTTCCTCTTCCGGCAAAGATAGCCCAGCCTTAACCAACGGGGTTTTCCAAAGCGAACTCATCACAGCTTGAGTCACCCCATGCCACAAGCAGTTGTTCCTACAGGGCCCGTGAAAAGGTTCGCGGGAACACCTGTCCAACTCGGTGCCACGACCTTTCTCCTGCAGTTTGTCTACCTATTCTGCTAACCAGGAGGGTCATCGAAGGAAAAGGGAATCAACAATTTCAAGCATAGAACTTGCTCGAACTCACTGCATTTTGAGTGTAAAGTTCTCCAGTTATCACTTACAAACGAAGACGGGAAATAAGTAGATGGTATGGTCCTCCTACAGAGATCTCTTTCCCGCAAAGAATTATGCTGTGAAAAAACTGTTTATGAAGGCTTGAATATCGGTCAGTATGATTTGGCGAACATAGAATAACGATTATGAGCATTTCTGGGGAAGGTAGTGGTAGTAGAGTGAATATTCAGATTTTAGATATAGATTAGAAGACATATTTCATTCCACTGCCAGAATTTGAAATCATCCTAATAATTATTGTGTTTGATTGTCCGTGCGTGTCGACCGACAGCGCTTCTTGATGCCTGCTTATCGCTGACGTCATTCTTATGCTGCGTAATCCACCTTTTTACTTCCTTGTTTCTCACGTTCAAGCAAATTTACATTTAGCACAAGAAACCTTGTAGATGATCTCCGTAAACGTCCTGATGAGTTCAGAGGGTGGCAGGCACCCCGGGTTTTCTTAGATACGTGTTCAAGAGCCTCGGATCTTGCGAATGGTAAAAACATAGTCCTGCTGAGCAAGTTCTTAGTATCATCTGCATGTTATTTGCGAACATGATTTTGCCTAAATGGGCGAAACAGTCATACTAAAAAACATGTCAAGCGATATCGCTGACGTTGCACACACATACCAACTCAACTAAATAAAAATATAGCACCAATTGCAAGAATTGTTGGGGTGATGCCAATCTTGCAGTGCCGTGAAATAAGCTTCTCATCTTAATCTGAAATCCCTGGTAAGTCATATAACTAAATACCTCCAAAGGGCTTAAACGTCAATTATTTATGTAGCATTTATTCAGAATTTTATGCATTTATTCAGCTTATATGCAGAGTCATCATAATCATCAGCCTATATTTATGTCCACTGCAGGACGAAGGCAATGCCCTGCAGCGAAGGCAATGCCCTGCAGATCGCAATAACCTGCGATCTCCAATTACCCCTGTCGTGCGCTAGCTGATTACAACTCGCGACTGCAAATTTCCTCACTTCAATACTTAACCTAGATTTCTGCCGTCACTGACAATGCTTCCCTTGTTTTGGCATCCATTCTGTAACTCTAATTGTCTACCGGTTATCCATCCTACGCATTGCATATCCTTTCCAGCTCCATTTTTCCTCTTAATGTAAACTAGAATATCGGCTATCCCTGTTTCCTCTCTGATCAAGACCGCTGTCTTCCTGTCTCTTGACGTTAGGCCCAAAATTTTTCGTTCCATCGCTCTTTGTGCGGTTCGTAACTTGTTCTTGAACTTCTTTATTAACCTCCAAGTTTCTGCCCCTGCTAGCACCGTAAAATGATATGCAGGATATTGCCCTACAATTCCGTTGTATGAGACAAGTTCATTAGAGAGTTTCAACTCACTCTTAATGTATTACAGCTGTCTACCGGCACGCTGATGACAGCTTGCCGTAACTGCCGCTTGCGGAAATATAATTGCAGCTGCCATATTTTATGCATCTACTAGTGCACAGGCGTTGGCAACAGCAATCTTTACGGTACATTAGTTTCTTCTACTCTAGAGTATGCATTCTCACCAGATTGGAATGTGAACGGGGTGTCAATGTGGTGTACACTCCTGCATAAACTTTATGAGCATTTCTCCTTATCTGTGGCAAAGGTCATCGTTGCAACGACTGTAAATGCCTGGTGCCTGTTTACAGCAGTGATAGAGAACAAAAAGAATCATTTATGAACAGTAAATATAAGTGATCACACGGTTTTGAGTATTTTCCAACGAATTTAACACTTTTTGCCTTGCACTATGCTGTTCTTTTAATTCTAAGGTTTGCATGTCTGCACAAAGTTTGACTTCAGGATGTCATTTCAAGTGAAAGAGTGCATTTGTGTGCACGACACCTCGTCAGGCAACGTTCTGGTGCACAGAATCTCATGAGTTTTCTTTTGCATTGGTCGCCATCTCTCTAACTACTGCTTCTGGAGTTGAAATGAAACATTATTGCAATGCACATTTGATGTTCTAACAAAAAGAATTGAGTCCACTCATCAGCTTGTTATCCTCACTTGATGCATAGTGCTAAATAGAGTGATTGACACCATGAACATCAATGTGGTGTGTAATTGTGTGCGTGGGGGGGGGGGGGACGTACAATTATAAATTTTAGCTGCTGTTTGAATAACTTGAAGGAGGATTGTAGAATGCTGTTGGTTTCATTCAAACATTGCTGCCAAATTTCACTTTTGATTGTTGCAAGATCTATGATGTAGTTTGCTAGTTCTCCTGCCAACCTATATAATGTGAAGGCAACTGTGTTGAAAAATAACACCTAATGGTTTGCCAGAAACTAAGGTTCATTTAGACCATTAAATGTTAAGCTTACACCTGTAGATGGTACTGCTGAATAAATGCTCACCCAGTATATCGGTCCATAACATTTTCTTTCATTGAAATAAAATTGAAGCTTTGAATAGCATCTGAACTTAGACTTGTTTGATAAATGATCCATTTTATTTTTGAAGTAAGATAGAAGTTCAACAGGAGGACAGAAACATTAATTGGTCAAAAGTGGTACGAATATAAACAGTGCTCAACTTTTCGCAATCTTGCACCTGGTTTCATACATTTACAGTGCTTTATAGAAATTGTAAAAAAATAAGAGAAGAGGAAAGACACAAGGACAGGTAGAAGCTGGTCTTCAACTAATTGTAGTGTATGAAAAACGCGGGTATAGTATATATACATTCGCTGATCATCACCAACAGATGGCGGAACGTGAATTTTAGCGCATGCTTGAAGCCACTCATGAAAGATGCATGGTAGACAGATTCCGATGCACGTAATGGCATTCTTTCATTGACAGAGCAATAGCGGCTGTACTGACACATATATTGTTTTATTTTTGAAAACGAAAAACCTCATGAATCAGACAGAACTTATTGTTTTTGTACCTGCCCAGAACATGTGTGCTGTTAAATACTGGTGTGTAGTCGCGTCGCTTACAATGGTCGGTTAAGTGACCGGATTCCACTAGTGTACACGATGCTCTGTCAATCTGTCGTTAACAAAACGATACCCTGGCCAATGTAGCATTTTCCACATGACAGGGCGACTTAGTGAACGACCCCAGTAGTACACACCAGGAAAGGGGTTGCGTGCTTCGTGCATGCTGGACCTTTGATCCCTCGGCTGTTCACTGCTCAGCACATGCGAACCAACTTTTCCGGGGCTGAAGAAAGCACAGGGACACCACACTTGGCGGCCCTGCTTTTCAACCGGCGTGACAGGTGGTGCGCATATAGCACAACAAGCGTTCATTTACCTGGCCGAGTCAAGGTGCCCATTTGCTTTTGATCCTCTGCACTATACTTCATTGTGGAGGCCTTCTAGCACAGAGGTCATAATCTTTCGGGGGAAACGCGCCCTGCTAAGGCATTGGACTTACTCTTGCGAGCTCATTTCCAGCCGGAAAGTGGATCTGTGATGTCATTGTTCGCAAGTAAATAATGACACAATTAGAGTTTTGTACCAAGAAAGTGTCTTCCACACAAAGCGTATCCGCCTTTTCAATTGATCTCGAGGACTGACTTTATTCTGTTCCAAAACCTGATTTTATCAGCTTTGATAACTTTTATCGAAGAATTTGACCCCATTTATTTCATGAACTCCACTGGTTTGTCTACTGACAGCATCCTTGAGCCCCGTGGGATCAATAAAAAGTTGTGGGAATTTTAGATGTCGGTGACTACAGCTTTTTTTAATTAGGGGCTCCTGAGGACATTCAGATATTTCACAACAGTGTTCTTGAGGTACTTGAGCGATACGCTCCAGGTCTCAGTTTTACTCACGAGATGCCTGTCGACGTCGATTGCTTGCAATTCCTTCACCTGTCTTTCCTTAGGAGAATCCGTTTGCTGGAAGTGTCAAACAAGATAAAAAAAGTAAATCTTAAATTACAGTTCAGTTCACTCAAAAATGAATAAGCATGTCGTAGCTGTCAACTGCTTGTGCTCAGCCCTCAACAAGTTGTGCGAACACCGGTGGCAATGAGATTGCAAGCCAACGTCTTAGCAGGCCAGGTTTCCCCCAACAGATGATCGCCTCTCTGCTAGCAGGCCTCCGCAAAGTGGTTAAGGGCCGATGATCTAAAGCTAAAGGCATCGGGACTCGGCCGGATAAACGACCGGTTGTTGTGCCTTATGTGCACCACCTGTCGTACCGCTTGAAAAGCACAGCCACCAAGGGCGTGTCCGTGCGCTGTTTTCAACGACAGAAAACCTGGCTCGCATGTGCAGAGCAGTGAATGACCGTGGACACAAAGGTAAACCATGCACGAAGAAGCACGTTACCTCCTTTGGTTGGGTGTAGTGCTGCGGTGTTTCACTACATCCCCTCTCATGTGGCAAATGCGACATCGGCCTGACCGGTTGTTGCGTTGAGAGACTGAGAGCACCGTATGGAAGTCCAGGCACTTTCGGGATCCGGTCACTTATCGGACCTTTCTAAACGATGCCACTGAACACCAATATTCAACAGCACACGTGGTCTGAGAAAGGACACGTATGAAAATTGCCGTCTCATTCTTGAATATTTTTCTATTTAAAAAGGAAGACGATAAATGCATTAGTACAGCTTCTCTTGATCCATCAGTGAAAGAACCCGATTACTTGCATCAGAACCTTTCCACCATGCATATTTGACAAGTGGCTTCAAGCCTGCGCTACAATTCATGTTCTGCCTTCTGTTGGCGCATGAACAGTGAACGTATATATATATATATATATATATATATATATATATATATATATACCCGCACCTTTACATGCACTACAACCAGTTGAAAACCAGTGTACTACCTGCGCTTGCGTCTTTCCTCTTCTCTTATTTTTGCCTATTTTTAAGCACTGGAAATGGATGAAATGTTGTTGAGCCAAGTAGCTTAGCTGCCTGCTTTAAGTATGGCGCCTGGTTGTCGAACTGCCCCATCTTTTTAAGAGCCTGTTCTTTGACGTTTTATGGTCAAACCCAGTTTAATTTTGATCTCCTTATTTATTTTATGTGGTCAATATCTTTATTTTTCTTCGTCTTTCGAAAAATGTGTGTTCATAATCTGCCTTCATTTTCTATTTCCACTGATGTTAACAAAGTACGTGTTAATACAAGGTATATTTTCCTAATCCTTCATTGCTTATTTTTTAAATGCCCAAACAGTTTATTTTAATTCCCATTTTGACATCTGGGGAGACCAGGTCTACCGGATTGAATGCTTGCTTGCATGTGTAGATCGTTTTCTGTTCTGGTCACCGCTACTCCATGCAAGGCCTGACAGGTGTGCCCCTACCTGTTCCAACGCAATCACTGAGAAACGCTGCCTTCTCAACTTTATTTTAACACTTCGGCTTCGCTTGACCTACTACGTACACCAGTATATCCGCTAATGAGGGTAGGGGTGAGGAAGGTCTGCATACACAAAAATGCTGCCAAGGAAAGCAGTTTCTACCCTGATGACAAGTACCTTTGTCGTAATGTCAGCTACAGCAACATCCCTTTTTCTAACAAAGCTGATCCATGTTCGTGTTTTTCTAACACAAGTTACCGCTTTGTTGTGCTCTGATTTTTCTTTTTTGTCAATTTCTTGGGATGAAAATTTACGAAGGCTGTTTGTTTCTCCTAACAGCAGGAAATTTATCGTTGCAAGACATCTGGGATCAAGAACAACTTTCACCCGGAAAGAGTGAAAGACGAGTGGCTGAAAAAAATTGTTTCTGCGTTCCAAAGAACTTGACAACTAAATTTTTGGATCTATTTCTATATATTACTGGCAATTGATTCCTATTACAAAGTGAAAAGTGTTTTACGTTTGTAGCTATGTCACTGTGTTGGTCAAACAATTTTCGTAATAGCAACCTGCTGCTTTTATCTGCCTTCAAGATATTTGCTGTAAAGGACATGTACTATTGGAGACAAAAGTGCCCAGGACGCGCAAGCATCAACCGAATTGCATCGCTGCGCCATCAGCCGGGTTCAGCCACACTTATCATCTGCGTTCCAAGACCACAGGAAAAACTTTCCGAACGCAGATTTAAAGGAACCCTGAAACGATTTTGACGATTTTGTACAAACGTTCTCAATCGTTAAAGTAGATCCTTCTGATCATTAATTGACGCAATAGGCTGCTGCTGCTGATGATGATCGTCTTCAACGTGGTTTCCGTCGAGATGCTTTCGTCACACTCACGTACGCTTGCGACGCACACAAATTACATCGTTTACACAAACACGTCGTTCCATCTGGTATAGCCTTGCAGAACCCCAAGCATTCGTCGATAGCCGACTATCTGCAAAATTTTTCGCAGACATGCTAAGCTCAGTTCATGAGTTTTAATTTTAATGTAAATATTTATCAGTGTTGTTTCTTTATTGATTCTGTCATTCCGTTTAGAATAGTGCCGGTCAATCGCACGTCTTCATAGCCAGTTCAAATACATGTCTATACCGTTTTGTCCGCCTCGCGACTGATACATCGTCGTCCGTTCGGCGAGAAACGTGCATACCCGGATAATCACCAGAAACACTTCAAATTTGTGGTCAAGCAACCTTCGCCTGAAATGCCAATTTTCGCTGACTAAGTGCTTTTCATTGCAGAGACATGGTGGTGTGATATGTACGTACGAGGAGGACTTACAGAATGTACTTTTCCACCTGTGGAATGCGAAAATGCCTTCCTTAGAGCTTGCCCGAACGGAAGATATACAAAGTACTACAGTTGGAACTGCACTGCAGCCTATACGAATATTACAAGTGATCTCTAAATGTGCGAGATAAATTACTTTCATCATTGCTTCTTCATGTCCCACTTGTCATTTATTTCCTTCCCCCGAAATCTTTTATAACCTTTTATACGCGACATTGATACATTACAAGAACAGTGTTACCATGAGATAGGGTTCAAGCACCCATGTGAAGCCCTTACCACGTTGCAATGAACTCCGAGGGTGACTGGAATAGGTTGCGAAACTTTGGTTGGAAAGCGTTACAGAAGCAATTGTCACTAACATCAACAAGATTAGTCATGGCAGCTTCAGCTAAATAATGTCTCTAGGATGAGGCGACAACAAATTTTAATGTAAAAAAAACATTGTTGCAAACGAGAAACAAATTTTGTTTACCTTACACAAACAAAATCTCAAATTATTTTGTGAAGTGTCGCGAGGAAAGAAATGAAAATTCTCTGCTACGCCATCTTTAACATTGTGCCTCTTTATCATTATCGCAATAAATAATGGACACAAGAAGTGCAGACAAAGACAGGCGCTATCTGAGACAGGCTCTGCCGTCTTTCTGTCAGCCGACCTCTGTCACAATGCCACTACCGTATGTACATGTTCTTGCCAGGCCACACCATCTCCCAGTGTGGGCCCATCAACTACCCATTCAAACGCCAGCGACGCCGCTTTTTGGTTCACAACAGCAGCACGGAAATCCCTCGAGCACTCCAGACAACCAGGCCGATCGGCTATGTTTGCAGAATTCAGGTTCGTTGTGCGAGTTTCTGTCGCCAGCGCTGCGCGATGACTACGAATGTACGATATGGGGGCGTGAAGGAGTAATCCGGACATATATATGGACTGCTCATTCAGGCCCACATATGGCACGCGAAAAGGCCCCCCTTCTGAAGTCTACCCACGTGACCCGAGCCCGCTCCCGATGTCCAACCCTGCGCCTGCCCTCTTCCTGCTCTGTGGTTTCGACCCAGTGCAATTGAGGCACAAGAGCAACTGTCGCAGTCCCTGGGAAATGAACGGCGTCATCGTCCACCTGTGTAAGTCCTCGCTTGTGAGTGCTTCCACAACAATCTTATTGAAGTGTTTGTTGAAAGTGTACGAACTCTTGCGCTCGTAGGATACTGGTGCCAGCTAGCGGTGAATAAAGCAGTGAAACTAACGTTTCACCGCTTTATTCAAAAATAACGCTACCACCTTCTGTGTGTTCTCTCCGTAGCGCGAATGCGCTGCACATTAAACCCGTTGCAGCATGGGACAGCCAGTGTTCATCAAGACAAACTATACACCGATTAGGTGTCTTGTGCTATCTTCGTGTCCCTATGATCCCAATTAGTTGTCACGTAATGACGCCGTTATCGAGTGCGCTCGTGCTCAGGTGGAGCTCATTGTACTTAGCTACATGCTACAGCCGATACCTCTGTTCCTGCTAATAGCAAGCCTGTTGTCACCGCCGATAGAGACCTTCCTTCTCACAGTGTCGTCATTGTTCCCAATTACTGTGCCTCTCTTTTCGACACTACTGTTCTCTTCACGCCATCTCGTGTCTTCAGTCGCCGCGCCATACGTCGCTGTCATTTGCCGTCCACGCGTTTTCTCAGGGTGCTGCCAGAATACTTGCTTCCAACCCACACTCATGCACTATGACTTTGTATCGTAACGAGACACTTGGACACGTGCAGCCTGTCGACAGTATTATTATCGCGCCTCTTGACCCCTATGAGACCTACACAATGTCGCAACTGCATGCACTGACTCCTCACCTTGCATCTGACCTCATGTCCTTAGATTTCATGGAACGTTCCATTGGCAGCGACCTCGATATGGCTAATTGAGCGCAGCTTCTTTCTTTTAAGCACACATTTCGTACTTCGTTCGCCTTCCCGGAAGCGTTATGCAACTTTTTTTCGATCAGAGCAACCCCCCCACCCAGAAAATAGGAGTCCCGACGCTAGCAACAATACAATCTGACAGCGACGCTTGCAGCCTACCTCTCTTATTGGAAAAGCAGAACGAGGAGTGGCTTTCCTAGGGGTGAGTTCCACTTTTATTAACCATCCGCAAAAACCCTTCCAAAATTAAAATGGTGCTGTAATAAGTTGCTGCTTCTGCGACGGCTGGAAATCCTTGTTCTAGGTAGTGACAATGTGGTGCCCTATATTGAAAATGAATTCGAGTTGCCACAGCGCCACTATGGCCTCAGGGAATCGGCTACAACCCCCAGTGCGTGACATCTGAGACAATGGCGCCATTTTTCTGCTCATAACAATGGAAGATTCAGCTGCGCATTGCAAGTTAACACGTATAATAAAAATGTACTGCACTTTTATATTTCAATAATTTAAGTAGCCGCATACCCTCACAGAGGATCACATAATACTGTTAGTTTTTTGCCATGATTTTGCTACGTGAGGGCGCAAAACGTCATTTCTCGCTATTTGTTGTGAAGTATTAAAAATACAAATCATCATCTAATGAGAAAAACAATGCTCGTGTCAGGCAATACGAGACACAATCTTTCGATCAGCGAGGGCATCTCGATTTATGTTCTGAATGGTTGTGTGTCCCTTTAAAGAAGAGGGGTTTCACGGCGTAAATGGGAAAAGGAATGGTAGCGTTAGATGGGGCTCGTTATGCTACTACCTCAAAATCTTAACAAGCGCCCATTCAGTCTCTACTTATCCCAGAAGCTTCTTAATGCAATAGGCCAATCTTTGTGCCACAATGGTGTCTATGCCGAAAGGGGCTAAGGCCAGAATTAGGTGGTCGCACAGATTTTAACCGTCAAAATAAACTGCGTTATATTTGTTTGCCAAATTTATTTGTGTGTAGCTTTGTCGACATAACACCCTATAACATATTTTTTAAAGAAAACATGTCTTGAGCATGGCGTGCCTAAACAACTTTTGTTAGGTCAGAAAGTATTGTTTCTGGTTCTTTCGCATATTTTATATCGACCAAATTAAACTGCACGGAAACTACAGCATGGCTTCAAGAGTACCACTACATCAGGCAAGTTTAGCAATCAACGCCATAACCAAGTCTCCAGAAGTCGTGCACATTAGCAAGTTGATAGAATAACAAGTAGGGGATGTGAGAGGGAGGCTCCTGTTAGAAGTAAAGCAACAGCAGAATTATATGTGGAATATGTGCAAAGGCCGAGAATGCCTAGCTTTCGGTTGCACTCTCACTTGCTACCATTGCAACAGGCTGACTGATATGCGGAACCAGCAGTTTTTGGGAGCAACATTATCCTAACCTGCAATTGATGCAGCTTCAAACTTGATGCCGCGCTGCACTCAGGAAACATTATAACCTGGCGAAATATAAATGTTGTGCTTCATAGTTTGTTGTATGCCTCAAGACTTTACTTATTTAGACACATACCTCATAGTCTCCAGTATGGCGTGAGGTGGTAGGAACGAAATCAAAAAAAAAAGGCATACTCGCTCATAATGCGGCTACATATCCGGCAGCTCCTTATAAAAACAACTCAACTAGAAGTTTTCACACTGGTAGTGCTTTAGGAGAAAGAATGGTGAATTCTGAACATTGAACGCTTTTAAGCCACCTCTTGTGGGTTTTTGTTCTGAGGGTTTTTGTTATCTACAGTATAATGGGAATCAATAACACCCCTCAAAAAACTACGAAAGAAATGTAATACGCAAATATGAATACTTAGAGAAATATAATTAGGAAGACAAAATCTGTGCAGGCACGGATGTTAGAAGAGAATTCTCCAAGAAAGCGTAGTAATAAATGTAATCAAATCCCTTGAACTTTTGTCGTGCAACTCATAGCATGACATAAAAGGCTATGCGTGCCTCACAAAACAGTCCCTAAAAATATATGTTACACTGTAGTCAGTAGGAAGCACATTATGCTGTCTATAATAGCCTGCAATTGCATTTCACTCAGAGAAAGCTATTTACCGAAATCGAATTAACTGAAGGTAGGCCATATTCTAAATTTACGATTCAAGTAGACCGCCCCTAGAATTTATGAATATGGCATCTATAGCAAAAGTGTTGTACGTTGTCTCATACATGCCAACCTATGAACTTTATATTTTGCAAAAATGCCGAAGACACAAAATATTTTTGGGGAGATAGCACACATTTTTTAAAGCTTGCTCTCCGCACCTGCATTGCTGGATACATACACAGATTATTAACCGCTATATAACTTGAGATGCAGTGCACAAAGCCGCACCAAACTTGAAACACAAGAAACGGACAAGATTGTTTTTAGATCAGACCGAGCATTTTCAGTGATTTTGCTGCTTCAGGGATTTATCTGAACAAACTTACCTAAAGCAAGTGCCCCTCTGGTATACTCGTTAGAGTTTTTGTGTTGGGAATAACAAAACCGCGCAAGTACCCTGATATATAATTTTTTACATGCACTTTACCAGTCTCATGCCACCCATTTCTCAAAGCTTTAAAACATCTTAACCAACCCAACTTCATTCTCGTAAAACTTGATTGGATATTCGTGAATTGTAGAATGAGCCCAAATTTGTAAAATTCACAAAACAATTCAGGAGATTTGACAGGTATCAGTTATACCGAGATAACCTACAGCTAGTGTATGTGGCAGTGACCGTTGTTTAAACCCGTGTCGCAGCTTTCCCATGCTGCTCAGGTGCCGGTCAGATGCTTTGACACGCTTTTCACGCTGCAGAATGCCTCAGGTTCCTAAGTGGTGTAGAGATGCCTCTGGTTCATGAAATCGTGACATCCCTAAACAATAAGAAAGGCTCATAATATTGTAATCTTTTTTGAAACTGCAAACGTGTGATAAGATCATGCTATATTGTGAAATTTCTCGCACAACCAACTACATATGGTTGTACAAATATCTGGTTGTTACATCACGGGCAGTTATTTAAGAAGCAAGTTGAACTGCAGCAAAAATAAATCTACTATCAGAAGCTTCACACCTACACACAATTATAGTAAGTTAAATGTGAATTCTACCCTTAAAAAATTCCTTAGCACGTGAAAAGCCTTCGAAAACCTCATTTCTTGATGCGGTGGAACAAACCACTATACCAAAGGACTATGCACTAAAAATTGCAAGAACAGACCCCCTCTATCTTTCAAGAGATGAAAAAAAGTTTTTCATTGAAACAAAAACATTGGTGATGTAATCTCCGCTTCTAAGCGAAAACGCAAACCATTACAAATGCACTAAAATACGGAGGACACCCAGCACAAGAAATACAGACTGTCCGACTATACACTATAAATAAAAGTATTTGCATACAAGCTAAAATCTGTCCATACATCTGACGTACACATCGACGTACTTGTAGAAATGCCTACACGATTTCTCGCTGATAAATTATTTGCGCCAACAGTAACTCTCCCTGCTTGAGTTTTTGTTCCCATTCAGATCAAACAATGACCGGCGCTAGCATAATTTAAAGCAGAAAGCAAGTTAACCATAGGTTAAAACTCTTCGCAACATCATACGTTTGAGAGCATTTTTTTATACAACTGCTTGATGAATGTGCACTGCGACATGAACAACGAACACTCAGAAAGCACATTTATCATTTTTGAATTCTTTGATATTGTTATCCGTATAAAAATGCACACTTCACGCACCAGCGGTCCTTCCGGCGTAAACACTGTTGAATTGCCGATTAACTACATGACGTAATAACTCAACTTTCTACAAAATTTTCCGTGTACTGTGACCCGACGTGAGAGTGCCAGAGGCTTTTCATGAACCGGGAGCAAAGAAAGCGCGAACTGGCCATAACTACGATAATCGACATCGGCGTACCACACGAAAGATGCTGTGAGCTACGTTACGCAGTCACGGGGGTTTGTCATAATCAATGCACAGAACAAGTACCACATTGGACGCGTTAAGCTACCGCACTCCGAATTCTAAAGCAATGCCCTCGAGCGCGTTCGTGCGTAACACCTTTGGAGCGTAACTTAACGGCGATCTTAGCGACTGCCCGGGAACACCCACGCGCCATCCGAGGAGTTTTACGTCGCTTCCGCATTTGGGATCGCATTTCGCGCGGCGTTGCAACATGGCTCCGCTGACAAGCTGTTACTATAGCTGCTGTAGTTCATGATCGAGGATGACGAGCTCGAGGAACTCGATGCGTGGCGACGGAGGCAACGACAGAGGTTTGCGTTTGTGATGCAAATGTTCACGCGCTGTCATCAGAGGTGCCGCACCACACCAATTGTTTTTGCTTCGCGGTATGCCAACTGATTCATCGCAAGTTGCAGGAGAATGGATAGCCTTATGATTCGAGGCATTCAGAATTATGTCGTAATCAAAGTATGTGAAGAGTGACTATTTATGCGAATAAATTTTTTATGCTAGAAGTTATGGGAAGAATTACTATTTGGTTACGTACCAGTGCGTCTGGCAAGCAGAGATCGCGCAGCCGTTTTCCCGTTTCACGCTGAATAGTGCGAATGGGAATCCAAACAGTGCGTGCAATGTGCCAACCGCGCCTTGAAAGGGTGAAATTGCCAAGAGAGCGGAAACACTTCACCTTGCCGGAAGACATAGCAGGCACGAGTTCCCGGCCAACATCTCCCACGCTGAAGCGCGTAGAGGGCGCTCCCTTGTCGCGCACCGGAAGGCCCTTTCGGCCGTCAAGTTTACGTAGAGCGTCCTCTACGGAGTAGAGCGCGTTCGCGCTCCTTTACTTAAAGGGCCCCTAAACCACCCAGAACTGAAAATGTAGTTGTGTTGTTGAAATTTTTTACGAGTTTGCAACGAACACGTAGCCGCGAGAATTTTTCGAAATGGTGCCGTAATAGCGGAGTTATACGCGTTTGATGATCAAAACACGGCAATCGCTCGTTTCGCTCTTTGCTTGGCTATACTCTCCTTGTCGGCTGGTCTTTCCTCGTCGCCGAGTTCTCCTCGAAATGTCACGTGACAAATGTCATCGCCAACGCGCTTCACAAAACACTGTCCACTTCCGGTTAAGGCACGTCCAGACTAAAGCCCCTCCATACACGTTTCAAAAGCGGCGATGGCGCTTGGATGGAGGGGTTTTAGTCCGGGCTAGCGGCAAATAGACCAACGGCGAACCGACCCCCCAGTGCCGTAGAACGTCTGCCGCACGAGAGGTGTCCAACGTAGACGGCAGTTCGGCACGCGCACCGCCCACCGCACGGCCGACAGGCCAACCGACGACCGCAAAGCTGCGCGCCTCCGCCAACGGCGACGCTAACATCGGCTGCAGCTTCTGTTGGAAGTAAAATAATTTCCATTAAGTGATGCGTAAATTGTACATTTTATGAAAAACGATATTCACTGTCAAATGTAAAACACGAATGAGAGCTCTGATACTTGTCGAGCTCAGCTGCAGTGCACGGCTACCCACGGCAGACGACCGGCTCACCTGTGCTCGCATCGCAGGCGACGGCGCCGCTAATATCAGCGTATTTTTTTCTTTGTGTACAATTATTGCGAATAGCGACAACAACGGTAAGAAAATATTGCGGCCCCCGCAGGGGCGTCTGCGCAAGCAGGCGTTTGGTGTGTTGCGACACCACGGACCCGAGCACACGGGGGTTGGACCCTCCCACGCGTAGGCGTGCGTGGCTTAGCCGTGTCTGGGGAAAGGGGGATCCTGGAGGTTGAGCTAATGCCGGGTGTATGGACCTTTAAGGCCCCCGGCGGAGGAAACACACCTCTTTGGCCTCTGCTTCACATAGACGGCACCCCCGGACTGACCCACCCGGGGGAAATCGGTAGTTGCCTTTTCCTGTCTCTCTCTCCCTCCAACCTTCGTCTTTCTCTCTCACTTTCCATCTCTCCTGTCTTCTCTTCACTTCGTTTTACTTCCAATTTTCCCGGCAGCAAGGGTTAACCTGGTGTAGTTTATCCAGCCTTGGGTCTATTATATTAGGTTATAGTAGCTATGTACAGCTGGCGTCTGCGTCTCCTTCAGGTCTCGTAGCGTCCCCTTGTTGGGCTCGGTGGTGGGCGGCTGGCATAGTTACCGAAATCATTGTTACCTTTATGGCTCTTTCGTCATTCCCCTGACTCCCTGATCGCTCTCACAAACGAGGGCGCACCGAAGATATTTTTCAATTTTATGGCAACCGAACAAAGAACTTTCCACGCTTTCACGTCATCCACTCTGATAAACTTGAAAAGACAGTAAGAATGATCTCACCCTTCCTCGTCTCGGAATCTCTAACCGAAGTTTTCGGTCCGGGTTACAAAGCATCGAAAATGGCCAGTGGTGATCTGCTACTCGAGCTCCGTGATCAGAAACAACATGAAAAACTGCCCAATCTAGTGTCCTTTGGGGATGCTCCAGTAACAGCAACCCCGCACCGTATATGTATACCATGAATACCACCCGTGGCGTCGTATCCGATGCTGATTTGTTGGAGCTATCTGAAGCTGAACTCCTGGAGGGCTGGAGTGATCAGAACGTCATCAGTGTCAAACGAATTAAGATAAGGCGAGATGGTAAGGAAATTCAGACCAAACACCTAGTACTTACTTTCGACTCAAGTGTTCTACCCGAGTCCATCGAGACCGGGTACCTCAAGATTCGAGTTAGACCATACGTGCCAAATCTTCTCAGATGCTTCAAGTGCCAAAGGTTCGGTCACAGTTCGCAGAACTGTCGAGGCCGACCGACTTGTGCCAATTGCAGTGACAATGAACATTCCTCCGAAACTTGCAATAACACTCCACATTGTGTCAACTGTGATGGCGAGCATGCCGCATACTCGCGGGCGTGCCCGTCTTGGAAAAAAGAGAAAGAAATTGTGACAATCAAAGTAAAAGAAAATATTTCATTCAAGGAGGCACGCAGGCGGGTGTCATACCTGCCGAAGAGCAGCTTTGCCGAAATGGCGCGTCAGGGGGCAGCGTCGCAACGGCTTCCGGCGCCTGCCCGGCCCGCAAGCAGCCAGCCGGCAATAACGCCATCCGCCCCCTCGGCGGCTGCAGCTAGCGCTGCTCCGCCAACTCACAAGAAGGGGCCATCCACCTCCGGGCTGGTGGGCTCCAGGGCCTCGTCCCTCGAGACGAGGCCTTCCCGTCACACCAACCGCTCGCAAGAGCGCGTGTCCATCGCCTCGAAAACCACAACCGGCCAGACGGCGCCACAAGCGCCTCAGGAGCGACGAGAATCCCGCGATCGCTCCAGAAAAGAAAAAGCCCGCATCACAGGGCCCGACAAGGGCTCTGTAATTTAAGTTAGTTTCTTTCAAACACACAGCACAAAAAAAAACACTTTCAACATAAATACACAAATAATACAATTTAACGTCAGAGGACTCCTACACAACCTACGCAAAAAAATCCTACGCAAGTTTAATCCTAAGGTGCTGTGTGTTCAAGAAATACACCTCAAACATACACAAACAAATTTCCTTAGACAATATGCTATTTTTCGCAAAGACCGTGATGACACTCTTGCGTCATCCGGTGGTGTGGCTATCGTAGTCGACAGAGGTGTTGCCTGTCGCGAAATAAAACTTCGTACGCCCCTAGAGGCAGTTGCTGTCCAAGGGGTGCTGTTTGGCAAGCTAGTCACTATCAGTTCTATATACATCCCTCCCAGTTATCAACTTAATAAAACCGAATTTCAAAACTACATAGATGCACTTCCGGCTACATACATAGTTGTCGGAGATTTCAATGCACATAACTCATTGTGGGGAGACTCTCGTTGCGATACGAGAGGTCGCCTGATCGAAAACTTTCTTTTTTCCTCAGGAGCATGTATAATTAATAAGAAAGAGCCAACGCACTACAGCGTGGCGCACAACACATACTCCTCCATAGATTTATGTATCACGTCGAGTACACTAATGCCGTACCTGGAGTGGTCTGTTCTCAAGAACCCTTTTGGGAGCGACCACTTCCCAGTTATAATAAACTTAACAAAACAAGATAGATGCTCACCACACACTTCCCGATGGAAGGTCGACACAGCTAACTGGGAACATTTCCAAGAAATTACATATTTAAGCATGGATGATATTGCCTCATTTAATATAAAACACACTGTGGCATATGTAACAGGCTTTATAATTGACGCTGCCACGAAATTCATCCGTCAAACTAACGGACTTACGAATAAACGTCGCATCCCGTGGTGGAATGAAGAGTGTAAACAAGCACAGAAAAATCAAAACAAAGCTTTGGGACGACTTCGCGACTCTCCAACTGCCGAAAACTTGATTAGTTTCAAACAAATAAAATCTCAGGGTAGAAGAACGCGTCGACGTGCTAAAAGAGAGAGTTGGGAGAAGTACATCTCCGGTATAAATTCTTACACAGATGAAACAAAAGTGTGGAATCGAGTTAGTAAATTAAAAGGCAGGGAGGTACAACCATTACCCTTAGTCAGTAGCCAAGGTGAGAGCCTGGTAGACCAAGCAGACTGTCTGGGCGAATACTTTAAACATGCATCCAGTGCGTCCCATTACACACAAACATTTCTCAGGTTCAAAGAACACGCAGAGCGAAAGCCCCTTGATCGAAAATGTTCACGGACTGAAGATTACAACTGCAAATTCAGCCTAGTTGAACTCAAAGCTTCTATTACTTGCTGCAACAACTCGGCGCCAGGTGGCGATCGCGTCATGTATGAAATCATTAAGCACCTGCATCTTGAAGCGCTGAAAACACTCCTGTCTCTTTTCAATGCCATGTGGGCGGCTGGGTATATCCCGTCCTCGTGGAAGGAGGCTATAGTCATCCCCGTGCTTAAACAAGGAAAAGACCCGTCCCTAGCCAGCAGCTATAGACCAATAGCGCTGACAAGCTGTCTGTGCAAACTGTTTGAAAAAATGATCAACAGGCGCCTAATATGTTTCCTTGAAAATAACAAACTACTAGACCCCTTCCAATGTGGTTTCAGGGAAGGTATGTCCACAACAGAGCACCTTGTTCGCATTGAGTCTTATATCAGGGATGCATTTATACATAAACAGTTCTGTCTTTCAGTGTTTCTTGACCTAGAGAAAGCTTACGATACAACATGGCGCTACGGCATTCTTCGAGATCTTTTGGCAATGGGTGTCCGTGGCAACATGTTAAATACAATCGAAAGTTACCTATCTAATCGCACATTCCGCGTAAGAGTAGGTAACGCTTTGTCTAAGTCATTTACCCAAGAGACCGGTGTGCCACAGGGAGGCGTGCTTAGTTGCACACTATTTATTGTAAAAATGAATTCCCTGCACACAGTCATTCCACGGACAATGTTCTATTCCGTTTATGTCGACGATGTGCAAATTGCCTTCAAGTCATGCAATATTGCCATCTGCGAACGACAAGTGCAGCTTGTAATAAACAAATTGTCCAAATGGGCAGATGAGAACGGTTTTAAAGTAAATGCCCAGAAGAGCACTTGCGTACTCTTTACAAACAAAAGAGGCATAACGCCTGTCCCCAGTATACAAATCAAAGGAGATGCACTCTCTGTCAGCAGCGAGCATAAGTTTCTAGGCATTATTTTAGATTGCAAGCTTACATTTATTCCTCATATTAAGTATCTTAGGGCAAAATGCCTGAAGACAATGAACCTTTTAAAGCTTCTGTCGCGTACGACTTGGGGTAGTGATCGAAAGTGTCTGCTTAACCTGTATAAAAGTCTTGTCCTCTCACACCTTGATTACGGGTCTATAATTTATAATTCTGCAACGCCAAGTGCATTAAAAATACTAGACCCTGTTCACCACTTAGGTATCCGTGTCGCGACTGGTGCTTTCAGGACAAGTCCAATCCAGAGCCTCTATGTAGAGTCTAATCAGTGGTCACTTCATCTGCAGCGGTCATACAGCAGTTTTACATATTTTCTGAAAGTGCTAGCAAATACTGAACATCCGTCTTATTCAACAATAAACGATGTGACCGCTGCCACACTATTCCACAATCGACCTGCAGCGAGAAAGCCATTCTCTTTGCGTGTGAGGAATCTTAGTGAGGAAATGGGTGTTCCGCTGCTTGATCATCGTCCTATGGCCCCAGTGAAACTGTTACCTCCGTGGCAGTGGCAGCACATAGATTGTGACACACCATTTATAGAAGTCACGAAACACACACCAGAGGCACACATTAAAATGCATTTCCTAGAACTTCAGTCCAAGTACTCGTGCACAGAGTATTACACAGACGCTTCTCAGTCCACATGCCGGGGTTCTTATGCA